>NW_028283603.1:300000-427500 GCF_059441095.1 Idiotropiscis lumnitzeri | reverse complement strand
ATGTTTATATTCTGTTATACACCTTGCGCCAATCAATATCATTTTTTACATTTTGACGTACTGCACGGTGCCCTTTTAACGAATCCGATTGAAAATTGGCTAGAAAAGACTCAAGACATTGATCTTACGCTATCCCTATTTTTGTGACTTTCCTTCGAAGGGCGTGGCTATTGCGGTGCCGCAGAGTCTGATTATTCTCCGTGGCAACAAAAGTTCCTGCAAAATGATTCAGATGATCCATCTTCTCGAAGTTTTTCACATTTGAGGATATTCAGGCCCTGAAGACGGCTGCCAACTTATTTTTGATCGCAGTGGTAGCGCCACCAACTGGTTAAAACAAATACAAATTATTTTCGTTGATGTTTTTCTCCGGGCAGGTTCACAAAATCTACCTTATATTTGCTCGGATGAGTGTTTAGGCCTTGAGGATGTCACAATACGAAAGTCTTTCGCCTTCTTCAGAGTGTCACATGATGGTGTATTGTGACCCGTCTTTATCAGCTGATGTTCAATGAGGGCGTGACTTACCTGTCACAAGAATGAAGGCAAGTCACACCCCCCGCTGTCCGTTCACTCCGCCAAGATGCTGCTCCAGGTGGTAGAGAGGATGAAGGCTCCCTTGTCTCTGTTCATGGTTTTTATGCCTCGCTTGCAGATCTCAATGGCCTCTCTGATCCAGCGCTGTTGTTTGTTCTCTTCGGTGCGGATGACCCTGCCCTTCTCCCGGTCCATGATGTGGTTTTCCCTTTTGCAGTGGTCAGTGATTGCTGATTTGTAATGTTCATGTTGTGCTTATTCTTTTACTGCTCTGATTTTTAATTTTTTTGACAGGTAAGTCACACCCTCATGGAACATCAGCTGATAAAGACGGGTCTCAAGACACCATTATGCGACACTCTGAAGAAGGCGAAAGACTCGCCGAAACATGTCAGGTAAAAAATTTACCTAAAACATAATTGTCTGCTTTTAATGAATCAGTCAAATATCAATAATAAGAAGACAAAATGAACCTAATACAAATAAATGAATGCTTAATAACTCCCCTGCACATGCTCCTAAAAATCCAAACCTTCACCTGTAAATAAAATGTCCCGACCTGAAGACATCTTAATGTTATTATTTTGTTATACACACAGCGCCGCCAAGTGGAATCAAAAATTTGTTTTATTTTAATTTTCACGTACTGCACGGTGCCCTTTTGACGAATCCGACTGAAAATTAGTCAGAAAAGACTCAAGACAATGATCTTACTCTCTGCCGAGTTTGTGACGTTTTGGCAAAAGGCGTGGCTATTACGGTGCTGAAAAGTCCGATTGTACTTTGTGGCAACAAAAGCTCCGGCAACATGACTCAGATGATCCTATCTTCTCGAAGTTGTACACATTTGAGGATACTTCAGCCCTGAAGACATCTACCAACTTATTTTTCATCGTAGTAGTAGCGCCACCAACTGGTAAAAGCTAATACAAGTTATTTTCTTGGATGTTTTTCTCCGTTGTTGGAATTTATCTTTATATCAATGTTAGAATTTAACTTTAACCCAATGTAAACTCAAATAAGTAATCTGACTCCAATTTGCGACCTTACCCAACTCTCACACATCCAACAATATGCGCGCTCGTTCTGCAATAGAAAGGTATCAGGAAGCCGGCATTTTCACACACGAGTGGATTTATTCCTAACACACAAATCTACAACTTGAGTTTGGGTCCCTCTCAATACAGCTCTACACCTCTCATACCACCAGCGAATGTGTTCTACCCCCGAGTTGCCCAGTCCTGATTCATACTATACAACATGCAAAATGGCACAGACAAAGGCATCCTGGCATGATTCTATTGGCTATGTGTATTGCAGTTAACTTTAGCTCGCTCTCATTGGTCTTTCTCCTCCCGCCGAATCCCGTGGCTCCTCCTGCGTGCGATTCCCCCGATGGCCGCTCCTTCCCGGAGTCATCTCGTCTCGCTCAGCACCTTCTGTTTCTAAAACATTCCATTCTTGCACAACCCCCGCAACCAGTTTCTCGCCACCAGTCACACTCTCAGCATTTTACAATATCACATTTTCATACATTGGATGCACCAACATCTAATGAACTATGTTAAGCTCAAACTCTTATATTCCTTTAATAGTCAAAAGTATGAAATCCTTTAAGTGTAACTGAAGTTTAGACCATGCTAATGACCAGACATTCAGGAGAGGAATGCAGGAAGATTAGATCACAGCTGCACCACAGGAGGTGTGAACGAGACCCCTCTGAAACAATGGACTTCCATGCCAGGATCACAAAAGTGGCTCCGAGCCGTCTAACCTTTGTTCAGTTTTAAATTGACTGCCATTTACATTATCCTTTAATCCCTCTCATGACCTCAGACATCTGAGGTCATCACTAGAACACCTTGTTTCATTGCTGCACACGAGCTCGACATCACTTGCCATAAAACTAAAACACATCAAACAATTAGTAAAAGAATAAGAATCAGTAGAAAATTTCCTTCCCTCCTTATGGCCTCAGGTCCCCGAGGCCATCTTTCCATACTCACATCCTGGACTCCCGGAGGGCCACGCTACCTCCGCCTCCTGGGGGTCCTTTTGAGGGATCATCATGTACTGACCCCCAGGAGGGAGTGGCCCCAACGTGCGTTCTATTGTCTTAACAGTTAATGATCTGATACATGGAATACAGCAACATCCGCATAACACCATAATAGCGGCAAACACAGCGATAGAAATCAGTACTGATGCAATCAGGCTTTTATATTTACCAAAGATGTTGAACCAGTCAGAATACCAACTGGTGTCCACACCTGAGTGCTCCTTCATTTTGTTACTTAGCGTGCGCAGACCCTCCAATGCCTTGGTAAGGCGACCGTCAGGAGATGTATTGTTGGGAATCAGAGTACAACACTGATCCCCAAAATACCACACACCCCTCCTCTTTCGGCTAACAACATATCTAAGCTTATTCTGTTCTGGAATGCCATAAGAGACGTGGCAGCCAATTGCTCATGCACTGCCTGGAGTGCTGAGGTGGTAAAATTCGCCAATCGTTGGACATTATAGTGGGCATAATTAATCCGGTCCACATTTTTGTTTACTGTAACGAACAGGAAAAGGCTCTCCCATCCTGCCGCAATTTGATCCACCAATTTATACTCGTCAGGGATCCCTCTTGGAACTCCAATTGCATCTATATACGTGGGATCTCCTGCATTCAACCATTCTTGCATGTCCCTTCTCTTCCTGTTAAGGAAGGGGATTCTTCCCCATTGTCCAACACCTTCCCACTCCATTTTGGCCAGATCTAAGGCTGTCACACTAACTGGCATGATCAGCGTTACCAGGGCGCACTTACCTGAGGCATTGGTGGGAAGCCTATCGTACAGCACTTTCTCTCCACACCACAGCCACACATCATCACGAGCGAGAGGGATTCCTACTGGCAAAGACACATTTTCATTACACCATGACTCCTGGAGATTTCCAATCCCAGGACCAGTCCCATTTAACTTTTAGGCAGGTGAACTTTTGTTTTGCAACTTGGGTGTCAAAAATAGGCTCTTTCTTTTTTATTCCCACATCATTCCATGGGTGTGTCCAATTAAAATTGTACCCAAGTGTTCACCTGTGTCGGTTGTTTACATTTCAGATTTAGCAGTAGTTGTTGTGTCTGTGTCAGCGTCTTACCATCATCTCGCTCTGCTCCATACCATACCATTCCATTACATGCTCCTTTCGCTCCATCACTTCTGTCATCCCGCATCCTATGTTCAAACGCAAACATCGTCCACACAAAGCACACGCCAGCAGGTAAAATAGTCAATAAGTTAAACATTTGCATCGTCATCGTCTTTGTTCAGACTCGAAAGTGTCTGACTTTGATCCAATTCATGCCATCTACACATTCCCTCTCTTGACCTGCCCGTCCGGGCGGTCAACCTCTAAACTCAACCATGGCGGGCACAAATACTGGGGCCGGGCGCAACTGTGAGCTATGGTACCACTTTTGTCCTGTAGTTCCCAATCGGATGGCGTGTCAGGTTCTAGCCAGAACTCTAAACTGTCCTTATCAGCGAGATTGAGTCCACCTCCGGGAAAGCACCCGGAGGTTGATGTACGGAGCGATGTCCGACTCCAGTGATGCTGAGTTCACTGAGTTCAAATACCTAACTGTGTTCCGAGATTACAAATGAAGCCTCGAGCTAACGCTCCAATTTTGACTGTTAATTGACAAATTTTAAAGCAACACAAATGAAATAGTAACCATTTATGCTTAAAATAAAAAATCCCAAAACTATAATAACGCAGATACCGAATTAAACCTCTATTTTTTCTTTTTTTTTTTATTTTATGGGAAGAAAAGGTGCTCTACAAGACATAGACAGCTCCAAGACCGCTGCAGTCTTCACCTCCTATTGTCTCATGATTGGCTCAATCCACCTACAGGCTGTGCCCACACTGATTCTGTCAACTGGGGGAGGGGGTAGAGACAGTAAAAACATCGCGGAGCTGTGGAGCCGAGCCCCAACTCAGTCGGGCCCTGGGTCCACAACACCTCTAGCAGAGACACACACAGAACTACCATTTCCGAGCGACCCTTCCCTGGAAATTTTGAAATTTAGTAATGTTCCCAAAACCAAAGAATTTGTAGTCGGTGCTGATATATGATCTCCCGATTGTGCAACAACTATGGGGTCTAGATCTCTAGTATGATGACGCTCATCAATATTCAATGCGATTTGTGGCTCGGCGAAAGTAAACAATTCATACCATTTCCGCTGCTCAGGGACAAGGCACGCGTGCGAGGCAACGCCAGTAGACATAACAAATATATAATTCTAACGCAAGATGCACTCATGACTAAATTTGGATGAGTGCATTTTTGATAAACCAAATCATGTTTGTGATCACATGTACAATGTGATATGTCAATTGGTGAATTGAAAGGGTGGCGGTTGCTAAACCACTCAGACCAGAGCAAGAACAGGGAATACCCACCGCGGGAGGATGGGAACCAGGGTTCAGAGCTGCCCTCAAATGTTTCAGTTCAGTTTAGCCACTGGGAAGGAAGAGAGCACGACATATGCTCCCTCCAACGGATGTGCACAGTCAAGTTCAGTCCCATCCGGGAATGCCACTCGAATTCCAGTGTTCGTTCAGTCAATGGCAGTGACTCAGGCACTCTTGAGAGTCCACATGGCTCAGTGGGGGTTGCGGAAGGAGCTCATAGCTCGCCCCAATATCCAGCACCATCGAAAACTTGTCCATCCACCGTCCCCGGACTGCTAGGACCTGCTAGTCCTCGAATGCTGAAGCTCCGCTGCCCCCTGTCACGGAATGGGGTACGAGCGGGTTTGTGTCAAGTGCGTTGGGAGTGGGTAACGGTGGCGCCCCCTGCGCTGGTGGAGCTCTTTGTGACAGATATGGCACCGGAGGATGGCACATTCCAGAAAGTGGCTCGGCATGGACAGCTCATCACCCAGTGACCCCACACCCCGCAGCAAGTGCACACCCCACTCACAACCCCCGTCAGTAACCACCCGTACCTCTGTTACTGCAATCCCAACCTCGTTGACTGGCCTGCTATGGACAGCAGCCAGTCTGCTGTGGCGCTGCGTCACCCGAACCTTGCCCAGAAGCAGCAGAAGTGGAAGGAGCAGCTGCCTCCTTTTTTCTTATCTCTCTTGGCCTTCTAAACCTGCAAGTACAACAATTTTAGTCACGCTCCTTAATCCAATCCCATATATTCCTTTTCTGATGTCGTGCAAAATTAGGTACAAAATGTGTTCTACTTAGGCCGATTAGCATTATTTCATTCATGGACTATTTCGCCTGATGTCTGCCACTGGAAGGTGCACGCCCTTGTGGACGGCCAACTGGAACAGCTGTGTAATGTCGACATTATTGGATGGGTCACTGCCGGAAGTCTCACTCCATTCATGTCTCGCCCTGGCCACATAGACCAGGCCTGTCTCCCTTTTCCCCACCTGAAAGACACAGCAACATCGACCCCAACGGGCCAGAAATATCTGATGCACGGCACAGCCAATCTCACCTGAGGTGTCCCCATTTAGCTGGTGACCATCATGCTGGTCAGCAGATCTGGCCTCGGCCTCAAGTGAGGATAGTTCCTCTGAAATAAATTTTGTCCCGCCTGTAACTCTGTATAAACCTCTTAGTCTGGTGTCTCCTTTGTAGGAGATTTCAACCAACGTGACCTCTTTACAACGTGTGACCTCTTTACAACATGTCGAATAAACCAATGTTGACCTTTCTGCTATCTTTACAGCTGTGAGAGCTGTTACTAACCCCTCCTTCCCCCTTGGGTAATTACAAATGTCTTATCTTCAAACTTCTTACAAGCACCCAGTATCCTGGCTTTACTAGATTACTGCCCCTGCTGGGAGACGGAAAGAGCTTTGTCACTCTAAATTTGCGCCTGTCTATTGTTTTCCTAACATTTTTCACATATGGTCAACTAAAGTTGCTTCAACATCTATTTCCCATTTGTTCTTAAATTTGAGGTATTCTATAAGTTCTTCCAAACAGTGTTTTACAATGTCTTAGTCCTAAATACAATGAAATACGTTACAATGGAAAATATCAGAATAAAATTTCATACATCCAACATGAGACACGTGCTTGCGACCACTTCAGGGTCATTTTTGTCTGAAATATCTCCTCTACAACAACTTACCCTTGCGTTAAGTGAGTAATTTTCCATAAAAACAGTGCCACTAATTCGACATTAACTTCAAGTATCACTGCTGTGGTGCTGTATTATATGGAAAAGTCTGAACAATCCAAGAAAATTTTGCCCTATCCTGGACTGGGTGTGTGTTATCTAGTCGCGCATCCAATGTGAATATGTCTTATATCTCCCTCCTTGTTGAGGAGAACCTCTGGGATGGTAGTGGTGAGGCGCTATTTGAAGCAGTCTCTGGCCTTCTGGTCACACTGGTCACATGTCACCTCAAACCTGTGGACAGAACTGGACGAGTGGCACTTGCCAGTGAGAATGAGAAGGGGTAAATTATCTTCCTTCCAAAACTTTCAGTTTTGCATAAATTTTGTGTAATAACGTCAATCAATCATTCACTTGATGCTTGAATTTAATTACTCCAATCTATCTCCAAAAACAATTTCAAAATCAATACTCGGGAGTGCAATAGGGATTCAGGTTGATCAGGCCTGTCCACCCATCGCATCCTAAGTACTGTAAGGGCTTGCCGGTGACCTCAAACAATTTTCTGTCCTGAGGCCCGTCCCTACAACATTCACTCAAACCACATATGCATACAAACACTTTTCTTTCACACTGTCATTCACCAAACGATACTTTCCAATTCCACACAGAGACCCCTCCCTTGGCGCGTCCGCCTTGATTTCACTGAGATTTGTGCTGGCAGATCCATAATTTTGCCTTAATTTAGCCAGCGTATGCCAAAATTTACAACTGTGGGTCTCTGGATTTTCCCATTCACTCCCCGTGAAGTTGTTTCTCCTCTCCTGGACGCAGCTGACGAAACTGCACCTGTGACATCAAACAGCTCATAGATGCGAATGTTAGCAGTCTGGTATTTATGGAATGATGTCATATCCTCTAAAATTGTCATGTCAGCGTTCGCGTCGTACAGTCAAACAAAAACATCTGTCTTCCACCTTTGTCACATTTAATACACATCAGTTAATAAATCATCTACAAAACTATTTAGTCCAACTTTAAATTTGGTAAACCAATCTCCAATGGCTAGATATTCCCCTTTCCAAAGATTTTCTTTCAACATGTTCATAGAATACTTCACTTAAAACTTATCCCAAAACCATAATCCCTTTGCTTAAAATTTAAATTTTAATAAGATTGTCGCCGCCCTGCTGTTCCTCAGGCATCCCCTGCATGTTTCAGTGTTTAACTTGTGTTCTAATTCCCTGCTAATTTGTATTTATTGTTAGGTTGAATACATATATTTTATCCCGTACCATACTACACTAGCACTGTAAAAAAACTGCTCCACAGTGCGACCCATGCTCGACCACATTAGAACACCTCAAGTAGAGGCAGATGCCTGAAGATTAGATCGTCAGCAACATCGAGGGGGGTGCCGAGACACACCTCTGAAACAAAAAGACTGTGACCTTCTTTCGAGAGCACCAAAAGGCATATCTTCCTTTTCAATCAGTTAACGACTGCCATTGATGCCTGTTTTTCCTCTTGTGTCTGAAATGTTTACATGTTCCTGCTGGTGCTTCCCCCCCCCGGGGCCAGCACGGGCGTCTCCACACTCCCCTGCTGTTCTCCTTGCACCCTCTCTCTCATTATTCACAGCCTGTTCGATCAATTGTATGGTCGCTGGTGTCATCTGTGAATCGTTATCTTTTGCATCTCAAACCATTCTGCTCCCCCCCCATTAATGGCGCCGTCGGATCGGGCGGCGGCTCAAACACATACTGTTGCGAGTCTGGCAACTGTGGATGAATGCCTCTCAGACATTCCGTCTTTTCTTCCGCTTTTTCAATCACTTCATCCTCTTTCTCTGACTTCCTCCCCCTACTTGGGAACGAGCATCTAACTTCAAAGAGCTGTTAACTCTTTGTTAGAGCACACTCATGATTTTACGATTACACCTATACTCATTGCCTTCTGTAAAATCTTTCTCACTCTTATTTTTTTTCCTTTAATTTTCCAAATTCACTGTAGCCTTACCAAAGCCACTCAAACAATCAAGGTATCAAATCACAAACTACAAAGTCAGGAACCACCTATGCTCTTGCAAAGTTTTCTCATGCTCTCAAAAGCTTCATTCAATTATGATTTCTTAACACCAATCTTTTTTCTTTGTGTCATTTCCATCTGTGCATTTCATTCCAGTTACTAATTACAGTTACCTTAATAGAAAGACCATCAACTAAAGTATGAAACATAAAATATTTATTTCTTCAATTCCTCCTTACAGCAGACCCTAATTCTTATCCTTTTCATTTGTTCAAGTCACACCTTCTTCAATACTGCCTGTTTAATCATCCTCCTTTCAATGGAACATTAATTGTTCCTTTCTCTTTTCTTATTGAACTTCCAATCTCTACACTGACACAATTTCTTCTCTTTTCTCTAGCTTTCTTTCTTTCTCTTTTCTTATTTCATCCCTACTTCATGTTTTTCTTCTCTTTTTTTATGTTTCATTTTTATGAATTTATCCTTAATCTCCGTGCCACACCCGAGACCACTATCACACTTACTCTCCTTCGCCATCTTGAAATCCACTCGTGTGTGTCCCAACCACTTCTTACGCAGAACAATTTTAGCCTTCACATCCACACAGCTTCCACACAGACACGTAAATCCCAGATTTTAAACCGTGTCCCGATACGTAAATCCCAGATTTTATACCGTATCTTAACCACGAATAGTTCCAAACTATTCTAGTAGGTAAATCCCAGATTTTACACTACTATCGTCCACACTTTTACACTTATTTATTTATACATTTTAACGCCGTTCCACTCCGCCTTCCTCTTATAATTTAGCGTTGCCAATATGCAGAATTTGAAAAGGATCTGCTTACCTTATGTCACTGTGGGCCCAAGAGGAAGGCCGGTCAGAAGTGTGGCTCCTTTATCCTTTAATCTTTATCAGGTCGTCACCTGGTGTGGACGTGGGCCCCAGGCCCGAGTCCCAGACTCTTGTGGTTTTTCCTGAAGCCCCAGGCTTCCTTTGAGCCCCAGGCTCTTGAAGCCCCAGGCTTCATTTCTTTTCTTAGAGTCCCAGACTCTCTTTGAAGTCCCAGACTTCTATTACCTCTCATGCATCCCGTCGGCGTCACCATAAATTGTTGGAATTTATCTTTATATCAATGTTAGAATTTAACTTTAACCCAATGTAAACTCAAATAAGTAATCTGACTCCAATTTGCGACCTTACCCAACTCTCACACATCCAACAATATGCGCGCTCGTTCTGCAATAGAAAGGTATCAGGAAGCCGGCATTTTCACACACGAGTGGATTTATTCCTAACACACAAATCTACAACTTGAGTTTGGGTCCCTCTCAATACAGCTCTACACCTCTCATACCACCAGCGAATGTGTTCTACCCCCGAGTTGCCCAGTCCTGATTCATACTATACAACATGCAAAATGGCACAGACAAAGGCATCCTGGCATGATTCTATTGGCTATGTGTATTGCAGTTAACTTTAGCTCGCTCTCATTGGTCTTTCTCCTCCCGCCGAATCCCGTGGCTCCTCCTGCGTGCGATTCCCCCGATGGCCGCTCCTTCCCGGAGTCATCTCGTCTCGCTCAGCACCTTCTGTTTCTAAAACATTCCATTCTTGCACAACCCCCGCAACCAGTTTCTCGCCACCAGTCACACTCTCAGCATTTTACAATATCACATTTTCATACATTGGATGCACCAACATCTAATGAACTATGTTAAGCTCAAACTCTTATATTCCTTTAATAGTCAAAAGTATGAAATCCTTTAAGTGTAACTGAAGTTTAGACCATGCTAATGACCAGACATTCAGGAGAGGAATGCAGGAAGATTAGATCACAGCTGCACCACAGGAGGTGTGAACGAGACCCCTCTGAAACAATGGACTTCCATGCCAGGATCACAAAAGTGGCTCCGAGCCGTCTAACCTTTGTTCAGTTTTAAATTGACTGCCATTTACATTATCCTTTACCGTGCAACTCAACAAGGTCGCCCTCATATATGCTCGGAGGACTGTTTCGGCCATGAGGATGTCACAATACGAAATTCATCCTTTTTCGTGAAAAGTTGTGGGAGTGGCATTGCACGGTTCGGCAATAAAACAACGCTGATTATGAGGTTCTAAATATGAACGACAACTCGTGAAACTTGACACACACATCAGGCAGAGCAAATTTATCAATATTTTATACGTTAGTTGTGCAGCTTTTTTTAAATGGCTCGCCATGGCCCTCGAGAAATGTTCAAAAAAGCAGCCCTGGTTGAGTGTTTCACCTCGCTTTTTGTAAATTTTATGGAGTACAGTGAACCCTCGGTTATCGCGGTTAATGGGGACCGAGACCACCCGCGAAAACTGAAAATCCGCGAAGTAGCGGCGCACCTTCAAAAATGCTTAAAAAAAATATACAATATATATAATAAATATATAAATATTTATATTTATATATATATATATATATATATATACGGGGAGAGAGAGAGAGAGAGAGAGTGAAATTCATGTTATAACAAAAAAACCAAATTATTATTAAAACGTATTATTTTTTTATTCCCCAGCCATTCTTTTTGTATTTATTTAATTACTCCGACTTTAACCTGATGGTACGCCGTCCGGTGTGCCCTGTGAAAAAAAGGTGGCATTCTTTATTTATTTATTCTTTCATAACGGACAGCCTCGCGCTCCGCTCGTGCCCGGGCGCAAGAGGTGCTCCAATTCGGCTTAACTGTGACACACGCCCGACCTCCTCCGGAACTTCCATTCGGTTAAACTTAGGGGCCGCTTGGCACCGCCCGTGCCCGGGGAAGGTGCTCCTCTTCGGCTTACTGTGACGCGAGCATGCCCTCCTCCTCCGGAGCTTCCATTCAGTTAAACGTAGGGGCCGCTTGGAACCGCCCGTGCCCGGGGAAGGTGCTCCTCTTCGGCTTACTGTGACGCGAGCATGCCCTCCTCCTCCGGAGCTTCCATTCGGTTAAACTTCGGGGCCGCTTGGAACCGCCCGTGCCCGGGGAAGGTGCTCCTCTTCGGCTTACTGTGACGCGAGCATGCCCTCCTCCTCCGGAGCTTCCATTTGGTTAAACTTAGGGGCCGCTTGGCACCGCCCGTGCCCGGGGAAGTGTTAAAGAAATTTAAGTTTGTATGTTCATCTGTTAGTTTTGTTGTTTAGTTTGTCATCTTAGCAAGTTTCAAACTATAACTAATCTTACAGGCCCCCTTTGTTGCACATGCATTCGTATCTTTCTGGCCTCTAATTAAACCTTCGACAGCTACGGGTGCCAGGTACGGCCTCATCGCGAATGTGACTCCCCAACGCCAGAACCCTTTTCTGTAAACACCTCCCTTGGGGTGTTGATGACCTCTTTAACCCTTCGTAGATAATGTTGGGGCCCGAGGCCTCTTAAGGCTGTAACTTATGCATTTAGGGAGGTCCAACACAAGGCTTGGTATTTCTAAAGCAACAATATCGTCATGGCCATAAAATAAGTTCAACATGTTAAGCCTTGTGAAAATACACTACACAGGTCAAATGAAGTTCAGAGTGAACATGCTCCCTTTTGCTGTTAGAATAAGCAGAAGTATGAACAAAAGGTGTCTTGTAAGCTGAAACCGTTAGAATAGGCAGGAAGAGGGTGGGCAAGTGGGATGGAGTCAAATGTCAAGTTTTCCATTCTGTATGTATTGCATATTCAAATTGCTTATGCTGATGCAAATATAAACCATGTGTGCAGTCGAACACGCTGGCTTCGCCTCGGAGTTCGAGGGCTGCCCCGCGCGGAAATGACAGACAATCTTGGCTGGTTGATTCATTTGTTCAGGCTTGTTTTGATAGAAACATCCTTAACATTACTTGGTCCTTCGAATGCCGGATGAAAACGTGTGATCTGCGGTGGACGATTGACGACGACTGAAAACGGCGCCATCGTGAAAAGTCCTCTCTTCCAGGAGGCCGGTCCTCGGCCATCCTCCACCGGAGAGAACACAGACTTCATCCATGAACCGCGAGTGTCTCGACCAGCGGAGAGATTGTCACAGGTCAGTGGTTGTATACAACAGATAGTAAAAAACTTTTTTGGGTTTTTGAAGGATAGTAGGGTTTCAGGGAGTTCCTTTACCCGAAGAGATAGTACATCTTAGCTTAGCTATTTTCTGGAAGAAATACAGATTTAACTTTGCTATTTTGGAAGACTTGTTGGAAGACTCGGACAGTACAGAATTAACTGTTGTTTATTCTGGAAGGCAGATTAAGGCATTCCTTGTCTGGTAGAGAGTACAAGTGTAGTTGATTATATCTGCTCGGATAGTACAGAATTAACTGTTGTTTTTTCTGGAAGACAGATTTAGGGGTCCTTATTTCTGGTAGAGTACAGATGTAATTATTACTATATTTGGAAGTGATAGTACAACGTTTGTTATTTATAGAAGACAAAAATAGTTTATCTATTTTCACAGACACAGAACTGATCAATCTGTGAGTGTGTATGTGTATTGTATGAATGTCCAACGTTTGAGAAATCTAAAACTGACCGAGGGTTGTGAGTAAAAACACCCAGGAATACCCGCTCCAAATTGGGAGTAGAAGCTTGGTATTCAACCCAAAGTCAGGCAATTTGAATTTTTCTCAACACTGAGGAACCATAACTAGACACCATAACAATTAAGACTGTCAGAAATGGCGGCAGAATTGATGAAGGAAGTTAACTGTCAACTTTCCGAATTTGAAATAAAGGAAAAATGTAGGTTAGTTGAAATTGAAAAATATTGATTAGCTTCTCGTTTGTAGCTGTTCAATGTTGAGAACTGTGTGTGTTGTTTTGTGTGTCTGAGTCTGACTATGTGTGTGTGTGAGAACAAAGAAGAGAAAGGGTGGGGGTTGAGTCAGTGAGCTGGAGTGTGTGCGATTGGGGATTACTAATACCACTTGGTATTTTATCCCATGTAATACAGTAGGATTATAAACAGCAGACTGTTGTGGATGTAATAGACAAGAAATCTCCACCTGAAAAAGTTGAAGTGAGAATTGCCACAACAGGAAAATTGAGTTGCTGTCCTACTGATGAGAAACCAGTTTTTAGAACACCCTAGGTGTTGACAAACTGGTCCAATTTTCTAAAATTGGGGTATTGGGTAGTATAGTAAAGTCCAGGGAAACTTTGCAGTGTAGAGATTGGAAGTTAATAAGAAAAGAAAAGGAATGTGTAAAGAAAGAAAAAGAATGTGTAGAAAAGGGAAAGGAACAATTAATGTTCCATAGAAAGGATTGATGAAGTCCAAATGATAGGGCAAGTGAGAAAGGTGTCATAGGCAGATTTGCAAGTGGAAAACTGTATAGAGTAACAGAATGAGAACCTATGTGGTTGAGGGATGTAAGACACTGAGTTGGTTGCATGAATTGAAAGAGAGAAGTAGGTGTTATGAAAGATGGAATGAAGGTTTTGAAAGTGAACATGAGGAATCTTTGCAAAAGCATAGGTGTTTCCTGATTTTGAATTTTAAGTGGTGTCAAACCTGAGGTGCGGGGGCAGAATTTGGTTCTCTAACTGAGAGGCAAGGTAGGTTGAGAAGGAAAAGCTTAAGTGAAATAGGATGAGCGGAAAGTTAAGAGGGGGTTGGAGATGACTGAGAGGTAAAGTAGGTTGGGCAGATGCCAGAAGGAAAGCGTAAGTGAATTGGAACGAGCGGAAAGTTTAGGGGGAAGGAGCTGTTGCCATTGGCTTGAGATTGCCTGCTCGTAAATTGGCAGGGAGGAGTGGCCAGTAAACTGGAGCCTTTGGTAGGGGGCGTAACCCCTGGCAGCTTGGTTGCCTGGGGACCGCGTGATTGGCGTATGAACAGTGAGGCCCCCCCCCTCCCTTCTTTTTCTGCTGTGAGCGTCTAGGATAGGCTTGCACACGAGGGCGGCCAAGGAGAAGACGAGTAATTTACATAATGAATGAAGGGTTTGAGAACTTGTTTTAAGGAAGTGTACGATTGGGAAAATGAATGACTAGGCCGGGACCCCAGTGGGGCTTCGGACTGCGAGTTGATGTCCAAACCTCTGGATTCCCCCTCTGACAGTGACAACAGTGAGGACATTGAGGAAGATATTAAACATATGTTTGACCTCGAGAATTACTTAATGCGTCATCAAACTGAACCGATGAGATGCAGCTGTTAAAAAAGGAAGTCACATATTTAGGCCGCATTTTGACTGAAAAGGGGCGCATTTTTGGTGACAAGCAAAAAGAAGGCGTTGCCCGAGCCCTAAAACCAATAACAAAGAAGTAAATGATGTCCCTTATAGGTGTACGCAATTATTGCCAGGCATGGATTGCAAAGTACTTAGAAATCACACGACTATTGCTGGACATCATTTATGACAAGCCAATGACATTTGAGGAAAAAAAAAATGTTTGAACACTTGAGGTTGACAAGCTTTTGAACTTGTCAAGTGTGAACTCATTGATTAAGATGTATTAGCACTACCAAATTACTATGAGCCATTTGAGCAAACAGTGACTGCAAAAAATGGTTTCATGACCTTGTGTGGCTGCAGACGCGCAGGGCTCATGAAATCACTTGCATATTAGTCACAACAATTGGATCAAGCAGCCTTCACCCACCACATTCACATTGCACGGCGACCTAATTGTCACATTACACTGATAAGGTGCGCTCAGCCCAGCGTCACTTTTTCCCGCACCAGTAGAAGGCACACCACACGACTGTGGAAGCCGAGTCCAAATTATCACCAAACAGCGACCTGACCTCTTGGACACCTTTCTCCCGACTGGAGAGACAGTTTTTTGACGGCCGCAAAGGGGTGGGAATTTTTTTTTTAACAAAGCATTTTGTTTCAAGGGATATTAAAATCTGTATGTGCAGGACAAGCAGCAGAAACTTCTGTGCTGATCCAGAATTGTAAGATGTTTTCTAAAAAACATTTTACAATTTGGACTGACTGCCAAGATATATGTTTATGTGTTCTGTCGACATTGGGCAAACGGCGTTTTAAAAAAATCACAAAAGATGAAAGAAAAGTTGTGCATAAAGCACGTCTAAATAAGTATTTGTAAATGCAAAATTTTCTGAACAGAAAATGAAACGATTACAATTGAATACTGCCTCGCTGACAATGCAGCAAGGGGTAATGCACACACACACACACACACACACACACACACACACACACGCAGCAAATCAACTTGACAATTTGATCTCACGCCAGGGAAAAATACACCACTAATTGAATGCACACATTGGGAGAAAAAAGGTGCAAACATTGCTGAGGAAATTGTTCCCACATATAGACTTTTCAACAAAAAACTTTTTTTTAGACAAAGTGTTAGTTGTTTGGGTTGCAATATTGTTTGGTTATAATTAATGTGTTTTCAAAATGGATTACGTTGTTTCCAACAACACATGATGATGTTAAAACAGTTGGAAAAAGTGTTGTGTAATCGAATTATCCTGACATTTGGAATTTCAAGAGTGATTTAAAGTGAAAATGATGCATTTTGTGAATAATGTTTGTAACAAGTGGGACAGTTGTTGCAAAATTGACTCAAAGCGTCATTTTGCATACAGTCTGCAGGACTTGTGGAACGCACGAATGGAACTGACTTATCAAGACAAAGAAAAAAAAAAGAGACAATGGCCAGACTGTGTTTCAATCACAGCAATGAGGATAGTGCCAGCCGAAGGAAGGACACTATCCCCTTTTTATCCTATATGGCCTCACACATAGACTCTCAGGTTCATCAGAACCACCAGCGACTGGCACATCTGTCCCAGTCCACATGAAAGACATGTTTGACCACAATTACTGGCCAGTGTGTTTTGATCCACAGATAAACCACGTCCATGTGGGAGACCAACTCTTCCTCAAGGTGCTGAAACGACCTCGTTGGGACAGTGAACGCTGGGACGGCCCTCATCAGGTGATTGCAGTGACCCCGACGGCAGCAAAGGTCGAGGGGCGTGGCGGCTGGAACCATCAGTCGCAGTGCAAGCTTCTCCGGTCCCTGCTGAAGGCTGAGCGACGCAAGTCCCTTGGAGAGGATCTCCACCACGTACACTCCAATGTACCAACAAAAGACCACAGTTGGAAAGAGGGTTTTCCGTGGCAAACACACCCCTCTCGGAAGGATGGAGCAAGCCGCCGAACAGCAACTGGGCACTGCCCTGTCGACCAGATGCATCATCTACTTCCTTGCAGGGCTGTGCCTGGTCAGCGCACAACCTCGAGACCAGGACAACGTCAAACGCAGACGAGTTGCACAGGCGCAGACTGCTGACTACACGCACATCAAATAAAACCTGCAGCCTCTGAAAAAACGCTCAAGGTCACTGATTCATGTAACTTGCATCACAGAAAAGAGTTGCAGTTGTGAATGTTTGATGTTCCGGGTTTATTTTGTACATACATGTATTGGACCAAAAACTGCATTAGCTTTGCTTTATTATCTTTTAATTGTTATTATTTTTTTGGGCTTCTCGTTCGGGGCATGGGTTTCTACCCTTTTCTCCAAGAATTTTTGAGTTTTTGGGTAGTTTTTCTCCCCCCTCAAGCGACAGCCTTTGATGATGAGATTTGAAACTTGATAAACAGGTGGGATATGTTAAAGAAATTTAAGTTTGTATGTTCATCTGTTAGTTTTGTTGTTTAGTTTGTCATCTTAGCAAGTTTCAAACTATAACTAATCTTACAGGCCCCCTTTGTTGCACATGCATTCGTATCTTTCTGGCCTCTAATTAAACTTTCGACAGCTACGGGTGCCAGGTACGGCCTCCTCGCGAATGTGACTCCCCAACGCCAGAACCCTTTTCTGTAAACACCTCCCTTGGGGTGTTGATGACCTCTTTAACCCTTCGTAGATAATGTTGGGGCCCGAGGCCTCTTAAGGCTGTAACTTCTGCATTTAGGGAGGTCCAACACAAGGCTTGGTATTTCTAAAGCAACAATATCGTCATGGCCATAAAATAAGTTCAACACGTTAAGCCTTGTGAAAATACACTACACAGGTCAAATGAAGTTCAGAGTGAACTTTTGCTGTTAGAATAAGCAGAAGTATGAACAAAAGGTGTCTTGTAAGCTGAAACCGTTAGAATAGGCAGGAAGAGGGTGGGCAAGTGGGATGGAGTCAAATGTCAAGTTTTCCATTCTGTATGTATTGCATATTCAAATTGCTTATGCTGATGCAAATAAAAACCATGTGTGCAGTCGAACACGCTGGCTTCGCCTCGGAGTTCGAGGGCTGCCCCGCGCGTAAATGACAGACAATCTTGGCTGGTTGATTCATTTGTTCAGGCTTGTTTTGATAGAAACATCCTTAACAGGAAGGTGCTCCTCTACGGCTTAACTGCCACGCACGCCGGCCGGAGCTCTGGTACGGTCCGAACCGCGCGAAACGTCGCCACCGATCGTGTCCGGGGGAACGTGCTCTTCTTCGTCCACTCTCCTCTTCGCCCACGCTCTTCTTCGGCGCACGCCGGCCGTCTAACCGCTCCAGCGCCCTGTCGTGCCGCTCGGCGAAACTACAATGCCCCCGAATATTTTTTAGACCCGCGAAGCACTGAACCCACGAAAGGTGAACCGCGAAGTAGCGAGGGTTCACTGTATGTATAAGACCAAGACCTACAAAAAAGTCTCTTGGAGCAATGAGCTAGGTTTTACAGGAAGTCGGCCACTTTGAATTTACTTAAAAGGGGGCGGGTCACCACAATGGACTTTGTGTAGAAATTATTATTGGGGCCCGAGCAGCGACCGCGGCAAGGTCCCTATTGTTTTTGTAGAAATTATTATTAGGGCCCGAGCAGCGACCGCTACGAGGTCCCCATTGTTTTTGTGGAAATCATTATTATTTTTATTATTATTATTAGGGCCCGAGCAGTGGCCGCTGCGATGTCCCTATTGTTTTTCTAGAAATTGTTATTAGGGCCCGAGCTGCGACGGCGGCGAGGTCCCTATTGTTTTTGTAGAAATTATTATTAGGGCCCGAGCAGCAACCGCTACGAGGTCCCCATTAACCGCGATAACCGAGGGTTCACTGTATTACTCTTACTCGATCTTGGCGCCGCTTTTGACACTTGATCATAACATATTATTAAAACGCCTTGAAACTTGTGTTGGCATTTCAGGTTCAGCGCTTTCTTGGATTAATTCGTATCTGTCGGAGACGACGCACCGTGTAATTCATGGCAATGCGTCTTCTGATCTTTGTAAGATCACACGCGGAGTTCCGCAGGGATTGGTACTAGATGCTACCGCTTGGTGATATTATACGGAAATATCACATTAGTTTTCATTGTTATGCTGATGATACGCAATTATACATGCCGTTGGATATAACGAATCCGTGTGATTGCTATAAATTAGAGGCATGCCTTGCCGAAATTAAACTATGAATGTCTTTCAATTTTTTGCGTCTTAACTCAGATAAAACCGAGATGCTGATCATTGGACCAGCGCGTCATCTGTACCTTTTTCAAAGACACCACTATGAGTATCGATAAATTGCCCAAAAGGATTCAACAAAAAATCTCGGTCTTATATTTGACACAACTATGTCGTTTCAAATGCACATTAAAAATATTACTAGAACTGCATTTGTTCATCTGCGTAACATTGCTAAAATTCGCCCAATTCTATCAACCTGTGATGCAAAAATCTTAATCCATGCGTTTGTTACGTCTCGCCTCGACTATTGTAACGTTTTGCTCTCGGGTCTCCCCATGTCTAGTATTAAAAGTTAGTTCAAAATGCAGCAGCTAGACTCTTGACTAGAACGAGAAAGTTTGATCATATTACCCCGATACTTGCCAATTTGAATTGGCTTCCGGTCCACTTGAGATGTGATTTTAAAGTTCTGCTACTTGCCTATAAAATATTGCATGGCTTAGCACCTTCCTATCTCGTTGACCTCGTGGTACCATATGTTCCGTCCCGAAACCTTCGCTCACAAAATGCTGGTCTTTTAGTGATCCCGCGAGCCAAAAAGAAGTCCACAGGTTCTAGAGCGTTCTCTATTCGGGCACCAATGCTTTGGAATGTATTACCCTCAGGTATTAGAGGCGCCACCTCAGTAGAAATGTTCAAAACACTATTAAAGACGCATTTATACTCTTGTGCATTTAGTTGAACTATTTGTTGGCCTGTTTACTGCCGCTTTTTCTCTTATCTTCTCTTTTCTGCCCCCTTTTCCCCGGCTGGGGGATTAGGTGACGGTCACCCACTAGGAAGTTTAAGGCATTGACAAACTGGGCATGCACCTGTTCCAGTGATGTCGTCTTCCTGCAGCGCGACATTTATTTATATACTTTAGCATCTAATTTAATTATTTGTTGGCCTGTTTACTGCGGCTTCTCCTCTTTTCTGCCCCCTCTTCCCCTGCTTGGGAATTAGGTGATGGTGACCTGCTATGAAGATTACGGCACTGACCAACCGGGGAGGGACCTTCTCTGCCGAAGTCGTCTTCATGCAGCACCTCTTCTGATTTCCCTATATTTCAGCACTTCGTTGAACTACTTGTTGGCCTGTTTACTATTTCTGTTCTTTTTTTTCTGTTCCCAATTCCACGGCTTGGGAATTAGGTGATGGTGATTCACTTGGAAGTGGCTGTTCTGAATTTACCCCAAACTGACTATTTCAAGATCAAAGGCTCAACCTCGGATATGCTGCCATGGCGATTACGGTCCTGGATGAGGACCCACTCCACTAAAGTCATCTTCCTGCAGCACTTCATTTAATTGACTCTCACATTATCTCATCTAACATTGTATAGCATCATTGTATGTGTCAAATGTTGCCCACTTGGCATCCAAAGCAGCCTGGTCATCCTGGAAGGGGGTTTCCCCCCCATCTGTGGTCCCTTCTCAAGTTTTCTCACTTTTCCCCCAATGGGGTTTTGAGTTTTTCCTTGCCCTCCTGGGGGTTAAGATCAGTGGATGTTGATTGTGGTTATGTAAAGCCCTTTGAGACTGTCTGTGATTAAGGGCTATACACATAAAATTGACTTGACTCGACTTGGACCAGAATAGAAGTGGATGAGGGAAAAAGGGAGGGGCGGTGTTGACTGATATTGTGCAGATGGAAGTAGGCTGACCGGGTTGTGTTATTATGCTTATGGAAAGATAGAGTGCTGTCAAGGATGACACCCAGACTCTTGACCTGAGGGGATGGGAAAACAATGGAGGGGCCAACAGGAATGGGAAAACTGCCAACTTTGGATTGTATTGATTTTGTACTGAAAAGAATAACTTCTGTTTTGTCGCTGTTAAGCCTCATGAAATTATTAGAAAACCAGTCATTGATTTCAGATAGACAGGAGGTGACGGAGGTGGGAGGGAGTGATATGCTGGGTTTGCAGGAGAACTAGAGCTGGGTGTCATCCGCGAAGCAATGGAAAGCGATATTGAATTTTCGGAAAATGCTGCCAAGGGGAAGGAGGTATATGATAAATAATAGGGGGGCCAGGACCGAGCCTTGGGGCAAACCTGAGGTGACTGGGAGGGACTTTGATGAGAAATATTTAAGCTGGATGAACTGAGTGCGGTCTTTGAAGTATGAATGGAACCAGTTGAGGGCGGTGTGGGTGATGCCGATGGAAGAAAGTCTTTTGAGAAGGATGGTGTGTGAGATGGTGTCAAAGGCCGCAGTCAGGTTAAGAAGGATGACAATGGAGAATGAATCTGAGTCAGCTGCAATGAGGAGAGCAGAGGTGACCTTGAGTAGAGTTGATTCAGTGCTGTGAAGTGCACGGAAACCGGACTGAAAGGGTTATTGCAGGTGAGATGAGAGTGGAGTTGAGTGGCGACTACATTATCTAGGACTTTTGAAATGAATGGTAGGTAGGAAATAGGGCGGAGGTTCAGGAAATAGTACTGAGCGGCTTTTTCTTAATCTCATGAGAAAATGTACTTGGGCAAGCACAGTCGAAAAGAGTCGTGCGTTATCTCAGCCCAGCCTCACATTCTTCCCCCGGCACGGGTCTACGTCCAAGGGAAGGTCCTCTCCAGATTAATCATTGTCTGGATGGTTGATTCCCAGCTGGTCCCCAAGACTGGTATTCCACGGCTGGCCTTCTCCGGCGGGCAGTCTCTCCGTCTCTTCTGCTGGTATTCCCCTGTAATCTTGTCAGTGTGCATGTATGTGTGCTCCAAAATCAAATTATGTCTTTCAGAATGTGTTTTTGCAATGGCGTCCCCTTGAACCCTCCAATCAATCAATCAAATTTTATTTATAAGAGCACTTTTCATACATAAAATGCGGCTCAAAGTGCTGTACAATAAAAACATCCAAATTACAACGAAAAACTAAAACCCATTCCACCCACTCAACATAAACACAAGACACATCCACATACACGCCTGAACTCGCACACACACAGAACACTCGCATTCACACAACTTAATAAACCATCTTAGTAGAAAGACAGGGTAAGGCACAGAGAAACCATATGAGAAAATGTACCCAGGGTAGGTCATCCGCGCTGAGAGGGATGACGGCTCACGCCCACAGGGAGCTGCGCCAACACACAGACCCCTAGCCCAGACTGACCGGGGTAGACCCTACACATAGTGCAGAGGGCCCCGGTCCGCCGGGCCTAAGGAGCCTCCGGGATGAAGCCCCCTGTGAGAAGGCCAGCCACACCTCCCAGCGCGGAGGCCCCCCTTGAGGAAACACTGGAGCTAAAATATATAAAAGAAAATGATAATGCTAAACAAAAAAGAAGCTAAAAATTAAAGGACAATAATATAAAAAGACGAAGCTAAAATATATAAGAAAAATTATGATACTAAAAGACAGAGAAGAAGCTAAAAATTAAAAGACAATAATATAAAACGACGCAGCTAAAATATATAAGAAAAATGATGATACTAAAAGACAAAGAAGCTAAAAAAAATTAAAGACAATGATAATATATAAAATGACAATCCTGAATTAAAAGACTAAGATAAATTATTTAAAAGCCAAACAAAAAAGGTGAGTCTTGAGCAGGGGTGGGCAATTATTTTTTCCATGGGGCCACATAAGAAACATTAAATATTGTGGAGGGCCGGGCCAAAAGGCTGAACTCAATTCTGCATAATATTAATTGTATTTCTTTTTTAAAAAGCAGTAAATAGCACTGTTTTGACAAGCTGGCATTAAAGTTAAGCAATGAAACTAAATACCAAATAAACTGAAAAAATGAGGTTGCCTTACAAAAATGTATTCATTCAAATTTCTCAACACAATGGTAGACATAATATTAACATTTTTTACTATTTGTGACTCATATTAGTAAACATATTCTGTCACATTCACTTCAAAACACATTTTGAGTTCCATATACTGTTGGATAGTTGTGTAAAGGTTCTGAGCATTTTAAAGACATCACAATATTGTCTTTTTGCACCAAACATTAAGCAAGATACAACATATTGACTGTCACTGAACTGTGATTTTGAGAAAAAGTGTCCCAGTTCATTGTTATCTGGTGCCGTTTTTATATTTCTCTGCATGTTTCGTCTGGTAATGCCGACTCAAATTGTAGTCCTTCAACACGGCGATCTGCTCCCCGCAAACTAAACACACAGCTTTACCTCTAACTTCAGTAAATAAATACTTCGCTGTCCAATTTTTGTTGAAAATTCTACATTCGGCATCTACCTTTCTTTTTGTAGCCTGAGCGGACATTTTTGAGGACGAACGTTGTCTTGTTGTGATTCAATCGCGCGCATGTCTTGATAAACGCATTACGTCATTATGTGCGACGCACATTGTGCGGGAATAAAAAAAAAAAACAATTTCAGAATAAAAGCAGTGCAGCTTTCGCCCATGAATGAGGTGAAATTAAAAAGTATGTTTATTTTGAAATTTCCAATTAACCTTCCACTCGCGGTCAGAGTCAACCAAAGGTATGTGGCCCGGGCCATACAATGCCCAGGTCTGTCATACGGGCCAGTCAGTGCCACCCGGCGGGCCGGATGTGGCCCGCGGGCCGTGCAATGCCCAGGTCTGGTCTTGAGCCTCCTTTTAAAAATATCAACAGTCTCTGCGGACCTGATGTCCTCCGGCAGGCTATTCCATAGACGAGGACCAGAATGGCTGAATGCAGCCTCGCCATGTGTTCCAGTCCTCACCCGAGGAATAATTAACAGGCCGGTGCCAGAGGACCTCAGGGTCCGCGAGGATGGCCCAAGACCGTTAAGGCATTTAAAAACTAATTGAAGAACCTTAAAATCCATCCTGAAACACACGGGGAGCCAATGCAGCGATTTTAAAACTAAATCCAGTGCCCAATTTGGTATGTTTGCATCTCTATGTCCTATGTGGAGAATGTGCTTTGTCATATTTGTCCATGAAGTGCTGTCTGGCTTGTCATCAGTTTGTAATGTGCAGACTGAATATGTATGATGTGAATGTGAGTGTAGGTCATGAAAATACTATGTTCACACATTTATAAACTAAGTAATATAACTTTAGCATGTGAAAATAATATCATAAATCAGTAAAGACCATGACTACAATCAGTCATTCCTATGCGTAGTAGAATTAGAATTAGAATTAGAAATCCCTTTATTGTCATTGTACTCAAGTGTGCAACGAGATTAGAAGGCTCCCCTCTCCAGTGCAATACAACAATAAGACAGACAAATATATAAATTAGATTAATAAATAAGAGAGTGCAATGGAATTTAGTACAGAATAGGGTATATAAAAACACATCACGATGCTGTTCTGCAAGGTAAGGGTGTTCTCGTGTGTGTGTGAGAGTTCAGAATGGAGATGGCTCTCGGAAAGCAACTGTTTCTCAGTCTATTGGTCCTCGATTTGATGCATCTGTAGCGCCTGCCAGAGGGCAACAGGTCGAACAGGTGTGAGTTTGGGTGGGTATTGTCTTTGACGATGTTGAGAGCCCTTCTGAGGCACCGGGCGGTGTAGATGTCCGACAGTGAGGGGAGAGGGCAGCCAATAATCCTTTGCGCTGTTTTGACTGTCCTCTGGAGCCTCACTCTGTCGGCCTCAGTGCAGCCGCTGTACCAGGTGGAGACACAGTACGTCAACAGGCTCTCAATGGACGAGTGGTAGAAGGCTAGCAGCAGCTTCCTGTCCAGGTTGAATTTCCTGAGGACTCTCAGGAAGTGCAGACGCTGGTGGACCTTCTTTACCACTGCTGTGGTGTTGTGAGTCCAAGAAAGGTCGTCGGAGATCTGTACTCCCAGGAACTTGAACGTGTGGACCCTCTCCACACACACGCCTTTGATGCAGAGGGGGGGCGGCACCGTCTTGTTCCTCCTGAAGTCGACGACAATCTCCTTTGTTTTTGCAGTGTTAAGGTGCAGTCTGTTGTCCTTGCACCAAGCTGTCAGTCTCTTTACCTCCTCTCTGTAGGCTGTCTCGTCACCTTCCGAGATCAGACCGACCACTGTCGCGTCGTCAGCAAACTTGACGATGGTGTTGTTGCCATGTGCCGGGCTGCAGTCGTAGGTGTAGAGGGCGTATAGGAGAGGGCTCAGCACGCATCCTTGAGGGGAACCGGTGCTCAGCATGCAGGTGGAGGACGTGTAGGGGCCGAGCAACACAGTCTGGGATCTGTTGGTCAGAAAGTCCTTAATCCAGATGCGTGTGAGGGCAGGGAGGCCGAGAATGTCAAGTTTGGCGACGTGGATGTCTGGGATGATTGTGTTGAATGCCAAGCTGTAGTCCACAAAGAGCATCCTTGCATAGCTCTGCTGTTGTTCCAGGTGGCCCAGCACAACATGCAGAGCAGTGTTGATGGCGTCCTCAGTGGATCTGTTAGCCCAGTATGCAAACTGGTAGGGGTCCAGAGTGGGAGGAAGGCAGTCCCTGATGTGCTGGAGAACCAGCCTCTCGAAGCACTTCATGATGACTGGTGTGAGAGCAACAGGACGGTAGTCATTCAGGTGGACGGCTGGTGACTTTTTGGGGACAGGAATAATGATGGAAGTTTTCAAGCAGGAGGGGATGACTGCTTGAGCCAGGGAGCGGTTGAAGATCCTGCAGAATACATGTGACAGTTGGTGGGCACATGTTTTGAGGACCTTGCCTGGTATTCCGTCGGGTCCAGTAGCTTTCCTGGGGTTAACAGCCAGGAGCGCGCGCCTCACATCGTGTTCCTCTACGGTGAGTGGGGGGGAGTTGGAGCATGAAGTGCGGGGGTGTGACGGTTGGGGCGAGTCAAAGCGAGCAAAGAAGCAGTTAAGCTCCTCTGCCAGCGATGCACTCGGGTCTGCAGAGGTCGTGCTGCTGCCACGGAAGTTGGTGATGCTCCGTAGACCCTGCCACACCTCCCGTGGTCTGTTACTGGCAAGGTGGGCCTCCAGCCTCCCCTTGTAGGTTGCCTTGGCTAGCTTGATGCCTTTGCTCAGGTCAGCACGAGCCACCCTGTACTGGGCTTTGTCGCCTGACCTGAAGGCAGCGTCACGGGCCTTGAGGAGAGAGCGAACCCTGCTGGACATCCAGGGCTTCGCATTTGGGAAGGTCCGTATAGTCCTGTGTAGGGACACAGTTTCCATGCAGAACTTGATGTAGTCCACTACACAATGTGTGTAGACATCAAGGTCCTGATGATCAAAGAGGCCCCAGTTTGTGTCTTGAAAGCAGTCCTGTAATTCACTCATGGCGCCGTCACGCCAGGTTTTCACAGTCTTTGTGGTGGGCCTGAATCTGCGCCTGAGAGGGATGTATGCAGGTGCGAGCTGCAAGGACAGGTGGTCTGACTGGCCGAGGGGGGCGAGTGGGAGGGCCCTGTATGCGTGCTTGATGTTCGAGTACACATGGTCGAGAGTGTTGTCTCCCCTCGTTGGGCACTTGACATGCTGGTGAAACTCTGGGAGTACAGTCTTTAAATTGGCCTTATTAAAGTCTCCCGCTACTACGTGAACGCCATCAGGGTGGGCCCGCTGATGTTTATTGATGACGCACGCGAGTAGCGAGAGCGCCGTGCTAGTGCTAGCGTCGGGAGGGATGTAAACAGCTGTGACAATCACGACCGTTAGCTCCCTCGGGAGAAAATAAGGCCGGCATTTAACGGACATGAACTCGATGTCGGGGGAAGAGTGCTTCTCGACGATCGTGCTATCGCCGCACCAGTTCTCATGCACGTAAACACAGAGCCACCCCGCCCCGTCTCTTACCGGTGTCCCTTGTCCGATCCGCGCGATGTAGCGAGCGCCCGGCCAGCTGGATGCTAGCATCGGGGACGTCTGCGTGCAGCCAGGATTCCGTGACGACGATCACACTGCTGTCTCGCACATAGCGGTTTCCCAGGATTTGTAATCCCAGGTCGTCGATTTTGTGGACCACGGATCTGGCGTTGGTGAGGTACAGACTCGGCAGTGGTTGCCTATGGGGCTGCCGTCGCAGCCGTTGCAAGACACCGGACCTGCAGCCCCGCTTCTGCTTCCTCTCTCTGCGTCGCCTGCGCCGCCTCCCGGTCCCGATGACAAGCCACGGTGAGCCGGGCAGCCTCGCCAGTTCGTCCGGAATTTTGCGATCATAGCATATTCAGTAAATATAAACCTGCTAAATTAAATAATTGACATTCTGTCCCATAAATGTTTAAAATGCCGGTAATTGCCATACAATCCTTCAAGGGTCGACGAGCGATGTTCGGGAGGAGGAGCAGTGGTGGTGGTGCGTTTCCCTCGGGCATGTGTCGGTAAATCCAGCGGAGTTCAGCGGCAGTGGATTGAAGTTGTCCTGACACAGGTTGATGACATGACAGGAACAGGCAGAAGTGCGAGAAGCAGACTGGCCTGCGGGTCCACATGGCAGACAGGTGCTAACTTTGATAGGTAAGCTAAACTTTAGCCACAGTAGACGCGTCAGCGACTATGCAATCGGTGGGTGGCATTCATGAGAATCGGGATCGCTCAACATACAGATAATAATAAATAAAATCACTGTAACTGGAGGGATTGTAAACTGCTAAAGCAGGTACAACAAGCGGATCCAAAAAATTTCTGAGAGTTACCGGTGAGCAGTGGCAGCCAAACGTGCCAGCGTCCACTCAACCGGGAGTTGATTCAATATTCACAATATTTTATTATTTTGTCGTACAGTTGTTTAAAAATGGCTCGCTATCGCCCCCTAGAAAAAAAAAAACAACAAAAAAAAACAGCCCCATATCTCTGTTTCACCAAACTGAAAATTTGATGAAGTGTGTACAAAGCCAAGACCTAATAAAAAGTCTCATGGAGCCGTATGCTAAATTGAACAGGAAGTCGGCCATTCTAAATTTATCAGAATCCGAAATCCTTTTATTGTCATTGTACAGTGTGCAACAAGATTAGGGAGCTCCCCTCTCCAGTGCAATACAACAATAATTTAATCAAATATATAAATTAGATAAATAAGAGAATAAATATTGTGATGGAAAATAGTATGAAATTGGAGAAATACAACACAATACGTCGCTGTTCAGCAAGGTAAGGGTGGTCGTGTGTGTGTGCATGTGTGTGAGAGTTCAGAATGGTGATGGCTCTCGGAAAGAAAATGTTTTTCAGTCTATTAGTCTTTGATTTGATGCACCTGTAGTGCCTGCCAACAAATTTACTTCAAACATTGACGAGGCTTTGAAAACAAAAGCTGCTCTAACTTTAACTACAAGCAAATTCCTCTTGAAGATTCCTCACGTTATTTCTCGGAAATATTTCACATTTCCAACGTGCCAGTACCCCAACGTTGTCCGGGTGGCGAGGGCCCTTTATAGCTGCTCGCAGCTCTAGTTTTTAATTAATTTTTTTAAATCAATGGTGATGACAGTGAAATATGTCTTGTCTGGTATCATGATAGCTGGAGGATATTTTGTCATGATATTTTAGTCAGGCCTGATAACAGTGATGTATGCTGATTTAAGGCTACTTTTATTTTGAAATGCCGTATCACATTTTGGTGGGACCGCATTTGATGGACAACTGGGGTTGTCTAGTGTCCCCCAAAATGGGTCTGATATCACGATAGCTCGAGGGTATTTTGAAATGATTATTTTAAAATCAGTGTTGATGACAATGAAATGTGCATATTTCAGGTGGGTTTTTTTTTTATTGTGAAATTACACATCAGATTTTGATGGGACCATTTTTGATGAACAGCTGGGGTCGTCTAGTGTCCAACAAAACTAGTCTGGTATTACGACAGCTCCAGCTCTTTTATTTTAAAATGCCTCCTTACATTTTGATGGGACTACTTTTGGTGGAAAGCTGTGTTGTCTTGTGTCCTCCAAACCTGGTTTGGTATTACCATAGCTAGAGGATATTTTTTAATGAAATTTTAAAGTCAGGCATGATGACAGTGAAATGTGCAGATTTCAGGCAACTTTTAGTTTGAAATTACAAATTAGATTTCGATGGGACCACTTTTTATGGACAGCTGGGGTAGTCTCGTGTCCCACAAAACTGGTCTGGTATCACGATAGCTCGAGCTATTTTTTTTTTAACTCAGTGGTGATGACCGTGAAATAAGCGAATTTCAGGCTACTTTTATTTTGAAGTGCCACATCACATTTTGATGTGACCACTTTTGGTGGACAGCTGGTGTGGTCTAGTATCCCCAATCCTGGTTTGGTATCACGATAGTTTGAGGATATTTTTTAAAGATTTTTCTTTTAAATCAGTGTTGATCACAGTGCATATTTCAGGTGATTTTTTTATTTTTAAATGCCACATCAAATTTTGAAGTGACCACTTTTTGTGGACAACTGGGGTGGTCTGGTGTCCCGCAGAACTTGTCTGGTATCACGATAGCTTGAGGATTTTGTAATGATTTTAATTTTTTTAATCATTGGTGACGACAGACAAATAAGCAAATTTTCACGCTTTTATTTTTAAATATCCCATCAGATTTTGATGGGACCACATTTGTTTTTACGGTTCCGTCACCACGCGAGTGGCTACCTGCTAAAGCAGCACGGCTCACTATTTGAGCCTTTTTCGCGTGTTTTTTCCTTTACCCAGTTTTATTTATTTTACCTCATCGCAGCAATGGACATCCAAATTGCGGTGGTTTTATTGCTGCTGGGGGCTGTTTTTTGCGTGATCGTGTCCGGAGATGTCACTGGGAGCTACGGATCAATCGTTTACACAAGAGATCAGCTGTTAGCACTTCGTGCTAACCCCGTGCCGACTCCCGGAGCGAGACCCGATATCCCCCACGAGTTGAGGAGGAAGAGACGGGGGATGTCGCGCGGGGGCGAAACGCCAGGCAAAGAGGAGGCGTGACCACCCCGTCCTCCTGTCCGTTTTTATGGGAAATGTTAGATACCTTCCCAAGAAAATGGACGCGGCACGAGAGGAACTTCCAATGAGCTAGCTTGCTGATGTTCACGGATTCATGGCTAACAGACCTAACGCCGGACACCGTCGTGGAATTTGACGGCTTCCAAATACTACTTGCGGACAGGACACTGGAAAGCGGTAAGAGGAAAGAGGAGGGCTGGCTGTGTTTGTTAATGATAGATAGTGTAACCCTAGGCACATCACAGCTAAGGAGCAACTTTCCAGTCGGGACAATGAGCTGCTAGCTGTTAGCATGCGTCCATACTTGACAAGCATCGCGAGTTAACAAGGACGTGCACGTAACAGGTGCGTGAGTAAACTGCTTAAAACTTTGATCGTCATTCAGCTGACCTACAAATTGAGACGCTACAGTCAGTTTGACGTTTTTGTTTGCTTGATTGTGGATTGACATGGAGGAACAAGACAGTGGAAAGCGGACATTAAAAATGACGGAGAAAAGCTGTAGAAGATCACAAGCCTAAACGGATGCAGGCACGCAGGTGCAAATTTGCTCAATTGACCTCCATGCAACGTCAAATTGAACAATTGATGGAGGATGATGCAAATGTTGACGCTGTAAAAAACTGAGCTTCGTGTTTGCTTTAGCGGCATGGAGCAAGAATTTGTGGACCTCAATTCCGGTGTGCAAAATTTAAAGACTGAAGAGGATTTTGCCGATGACCAAAATAACTGGTTTGATCCAAAAAATGTAATTAATGGAAATGTGAGCAATGGAAGAAGGACGTTTTGAAACGTGCAGAGGAAGGATGCAATAAACAAATATCACCTGATGATAGTAGATCTGCATCAACTAACTACACCCATAGAAGTAGAAGTAAAGAATCTAACAGACAGAAGCTCACTTCTGTCAACGTCTTCAATTAAATTAAAGGCTCAAATGGAACGAGCATGTTTAAAGGCAAAGGCTGCTGATTTACAACAAAGGTTGGCACTTGAGCAAGAAGAAGCTGCAATTAAGGCAAAGAAGCAAATGCATGCAATGCAAACGGCACTCCCTGAGTCTGATGCTAAATTGGATGTCTTGAGAAGATATGAAAATACCCAGGAGGATGGTATCCACATTCCTGATGAGTGTGTTACAATTTAAACAAGGAAAAACATTCAATTACCATCACAGCCTATCAGAGCAACAAGCAGTGTTGACCTGAAATGCTCCCACTTCGACTATTCCAATGGCTAGATTTCCACATCAGACAGAAAGTAGAGAACAACAGGGACATGTGCTTGATGGCCTTTGCCAAGCAATCTCACAGCAAGCCAGTGTCGCAGAATACTTAGCAAAGAGTCAAAAAGCATCGCTACTTACCGAACTTTCCATTCCTACGTTTAAAGGCGACCCTCTGCATTATAAAACCTGTATAGGTGCCATTGAACATGGGATTGAAGGCCGTACAAGTGATAACCGTGATCATCTTCAATTTTAGCTGCAGTATACTAGTGAACAACCACATGAGTTGGTGAAGAGCTGCATCCATATGGAACCTCTGACAGGATATACCAAAGCAAAACAAATCTTGAAGGAGTTTTATGGTGATGACTTCATGATAGCAGAAGCATATTTAAAGGAAGCCATGGATTGGCCAACAATCAAGTCTGAAGATGGTGTTGCACTTCAGTCTTTCACATTATTCCTTATGGGCTGTTTGAACATAATGGCAGATGTTAATTACATGGAGGACTTGGACAACATGGCTAATATAAAGGCATTGGCAAACAAACTTCCATACAGACTTATAGAATCTTGGAGAAAATTTGCCTGCAATCTCCAAGAAAGAACAAATAGAAGAGTGAAGTTTAAGGATTTTGTTGACTTTGTTGACAAGCACGAAAGATTCTATAAAACAGAAAACAAAATCACAACACACAGAAACACCAAAATCAAAGAAAGTCTTCACAACAGTCATTGTGCCCGCCAAGATGGAAAACAACAAAACCACCACGCCAAAGGCAGAACCTGTTTCAGTGGATGCTATTGCCAAACCATGTGCTAATTGTAATGGAGAGCAACAGTCTCACAATTTGTAAGGAATTTAGGAGAAAGCATCACAAGGATAAGATTGACTTCTTGAGGAGCAAGGGTCTGTGTTTTGCATGTTTGATGCACGGTCGCATTAGCAGTTGCTGGAAACAAAAGCTTCAATGTCAAGAATGCTCTAGACTGCATCCTACAGCACTACACATTGTCCATAAACTTCTGCAAAGAAACAGCCTAAGACGATTGTGAATAGCAGTACCTATTAAGCGCCCTCGTACAAACAACAGAAACCTGGGGTGTCACTGGGGCCTGTAAATAGGACTGCATCCTTTCAATAATTCCGGGATGGGTCAAGGCACAAAAAGGAACCAAGACAGTGACGACTTACTGTCCGGTTTAAAAATGCCCTGACGCCTTTTTTTAGACTGAAATAACTTACTAAAGTTTTCGTTTTGTGCCATTCAGAATGGGAGAGGGAGCCAGGAGGCGAAACAGCCGTCTTGCCAGTTCAATCCCGCACACCCTCTGACTCTCACCCTCCGTTCTGCCTTTTTATTGAAACTAACTCATCAATAACTAATCACCAGAAGACAGAAAAGCATCAACAACTAATCACCAAGAGACAGAAAACATCAATAACTCACGGTATAAAGGTCAGTTTAACTAAAGCATCAATAACTAATCACCAGGGACTCCAGCAGGCAGAAAATCATAACCCAAGGTCAGTTTAACTAAACACATCTTCAGGATACGGTGTCTGTGTGTGTGTGTGTTAAAATAACAAGTAAGTGTCTCTGTGTGTGTTAAACATTAATGAGTGTATAAAAACATGATTATGAATACACAAACTGATTACCTATCCTCAGCCCATCTTACATTTCCCCCCTGTTGTGGATTTAAAAATCATGTCCTTACGGCTTTAAGACAGATCATCATAATGAAATCATACAACAGTGTGATCATCAGTGGAGGAGCGAAAACCTCACATTAGGGAAAAATTCCCCTCCTCCCTTCCGGCGTAGAATGAGATCCTCATAATTTGATGACCATCAGGGAATAAAACTTGTCCCTGGGGTGACTTGGTGGAGGCCCTTGCCTCGTTGTAGGAGAGGACAGCCGTCCTTACCTCCCGGATCTTCGTGTATGGTGTGTGTGTGTGTGCACGTGTGTGGACAGGGGCAAGAAGTCCATGTGTTTTTACGTTTTAGTGTCCAGTTTGAGTTCGTCATTCTCAACATTAATCAGGTTGTAACGGTACATTTGGGCAACAAACCTACGATTAACCATCATCTTTGTCATAAAAATAATGCAACATGAACAGACTAAACATAACAAAATGAAAACTATAATTATCCCTATATATTGTTTTTTTAAATTCTTCATAGTGGTCATAACATCAATAATTGTTTCATTTTTATTAAAAATTTAAATGCAGTAATGTACTCCAATCAAGGCTGATATTCCTTTGTTATGTACGTCATTAATTTCCAAACAATATCTAATCTTTTTGTTCTGTGGCTTCAACATATTTATCATCTCATCAATATTAGCACCACAGAGTACTGAGTTTCGAGATCCTCACAATAGTCGTTCTCAAAATGATATTTTTTTTATCAATTTAGCTTTGTTAAGGTAAGATATTTTATTGACAATCTAACATTAATATGCAAAGAACATGTACATTAGTACGAAATGTAAAAAAAAATTGTGGTGGGGGGGGTGCGAATTGTTTTCTTCTTGGTAGGGGGGGCATGACAGGAAATAATTGAGAACCACTGGTCTAGTCACACACCAGCTCGGGTTCATTCCCTACCAGAGAAATGACATTCCATGTCCCCAGAGCTAGGCGCTTTATGTTGCCGGGGATTGGACTGCCTTTGACTGCCTCCTAGCTCAAAGGAAACCCAAATTCTTTGGTCCCGCCCACTGGTAGTGAGCCGAAGCCCTTGTATTAAATAATAAATAAATACATAAAATAAAAAAATTAATAAATTTAAAAAACGGACCGATCCACTGCTTGGGTTAGTTTGACCCACCTTGAGATCCGTTCCCACTCAGTGACAGTGTCTACAAGCCACTGCCACCAGGCCAGTGAACCGACATCCAGGCAGTGACAAAAAACGTGATCAAATTACATTGCTCATCATAAGGTGTTTGTGAGACGCTCTTTGTATGTTTCCTCAATTAAGACCTGTTTTCCATTGGTGTATTTGAAAAAAGTGGTGAACCTGTTAAATTCACTACAAAACGTTAAGAAGATGAAAGTAATGTTTGAAGGAATATTATTTTTCTATCGACATGCCGGCGGGCGGGCACAGATAGAGAGTGATAAAGCAGCACCACCCGCGCGGGGCGTGCTGACGAAAAGGCAAGCGCTCCTCCTCTCATCGCGTCCTTATTAAGACAGAAAAAAGACGCTGTTGAATTTGACCTATTCGCAGTTCGAGCAGGTGCTTAACGCTGGAGAATATCACCACTTCGAAGTTCGAACTGCTGTTGAAACGGAGAGGTAAGTGTTTTTCGTTTGTTTTTATTCAAAACATGCCTCGAGTGCATTTGTTCATGGTTAGAGATAGTTGTGTGGAAAACACTATACAAAGTAGCACCATGGATGTGGGCCTACAACACTGGCCTAGCAAACATGTGCTCCTACATCGACATAATTGACGAGCTCCAGTTAAGCATTGAATAATTATAAAACGTCATGGTGCTTTTACTCATTTAAAGAACTAAACCGACGCGTATTTTCATCCGGTGGTCAGGTTTGCATTGAATGTGAGCACGAGGGACGCTAGCTTGTTGCGTTAGCTTTGCGGAGCTAACAGCTTGCACTTTTGTTATAGAACAACAGAATGCAAGTACCATGATAATTTCTGTCATTAATTTTTGTGTAAGACACGATGTTCACTGGTTAATTACATGATTCTTAAAGCAAAGGTTACTGTGAATGCAATTTTGGTAAGATTTTTGTAGTCACACTGCATAAATCTGTCTGTCTGTTGTTTAAACTTCAATATAAACTATTATGGTTGAAATCATTAATTGGGATGGAGGGATTGATATTTTTTTAATTTATAATTTATTTTTCTTACACTGATATTGTTAAAACTCCATTTAGCCTATAGTATTAATAATTCTCAACACAAAACTGTCTTTTTTCTTTATAGAATAAACAATGCCTTCCCTGAGATGCAGGAAGTCCCCAAAGCAGGATACTATTGAACATGCAGTCAAGGGTCTGGACAAGACTGCAGAGTTAGAAGCGAAGTATATAAACTCATTTAAAGGTATGATGTTAACGCTTTTGCTAAGATATATTATTGTTTTCTGATAACCAAGCTGACATCGTTTTTTAAGTGGTTATTTTACATTAAGAGTGTCTTGACCTTTTCTTTTGTCAGTTTCAAGTTATTTCAGTGAGCGTGAAACCTGATGGTAGGAGTTCTATCTAAATTAAGGCTGTACTTGATGACGCCCTCCGGCATTTTTATACCACAATAGACCAGTGAACAAGTCCGATATTGATAGTCTAGTGTAAAGCACGTTATACGTCACAGAGATCACGTGACGCGATCCAATATGACTGTGTATACAGTGTATGTCATTGTTATGAAACTAAATAATCTTAAAGTTTTTTTTTTACGTAACCAGGTGCCATTGACATTTGTACTTTCAGTCCTAATACATACTGGCTAATGCAATGCTGGAAAATGAATTTTGGCTGGTCTGTTCCTTTAAAATCATAAAGAAGGGCTCTGCTCTATCCCTCACAAGAAGCAATGTTTCAAACCACCCTACATTAGTATAGTGGCCCAAATGAATATGATGACTCCTTATTTGTGTGCTTAAAAATATGACGAAGCTATCTTGATTTCCCTGTTAACTAGGTCGAGGAGTATTTACCAAGGCCCCTTTCAGGAAAGACGACTTTATTCTTTATTATGGAGTACAGAGGAAAATTGATAGATTCTGATAAATCTCAACGCAGGAAGATGGATGGAAGAGGCACTGTCTTTTTGTTTGACTTCCGCCGGCAAGAAAAAACTTGGAGGTGAGGCAAAGATTGAGATGTTATCTTATTTTTGTTTTTATTTAAAAAAATAAACACATACTCATCCCATAAGTGTTTGGGGAAAAATCATTCTCTAAGCAAAAATGTATACCGTATTTTCGCACCCAAAAGACGCGCCGTGTCAAAGGGCGCAACACCTGTTGAGGCCGCTATTTCTGTCTTTGTAACATATACTGGACGCACCGCCTGACAAGACGATAGCACAGCTGCTGTTAGCATAGCATGAACTTGGCAGAGCTGCCCACACTGACACAGCCGATAGCAGCCTACTATGCCCCAATAACATGAGCAATCACCCCATTGTTGCAGCAGACGCCAAGTCTCTATTGACAATAGCTGACAATGGCTCAGGCCAATATTAGGTGCATTGGCAATAGCCTACAAAGCAACGTCAGGGGAGGGACTTGGCTGCTCACCACACTCCTTAGAGTCACGGTTTCAAAAAAAAATAAAAAACTCATCATACAAGCAAACAATGAAACATAGAAATAAGATTAACACAAACATGTATCTCTCATGCCATCAATATACCCAAAAAAAATGAAAATAATACAAAAGCCACTCAGCCTTAGCTAATTCAAGCAATGCATTCTGGGAGCAGAGACCCACAATCCCATAGCTGTTTAGAGAGATTTGCATGGCTGTTTAAAGAGATGTGCTGTTATGCTTTGGACTTTTTGTCTGTTGTCTAAACCTGGGACGTTTCTTGCTTGCAATAACATAAATGATAAGACAGACTAAAACATTGTGGACAGCTGCCCTTTGTCCAGCTTTTTCCAACACCATCACCCAAACATTATAGTCAGATGGTGTATTTGTCACGGTCGATTGTAAGCATGGACAACTCACTCTTTGCCCAGCAGGGTGTGCTAACATGCACTTCCAACAGCTCGTTGATGACAAGGGCTGATGGACGTGAGTGGTACTTTGTCCATTTAATGGACGCATCGACTGACAGGGCGCTTTGTTTGCTTATGACTGCGAAAATACGGTAATTACTTTTATTCATGCGTTGAATCTGTACAAATGAAAATATAGACCATGAAGTCTCAAAGACAAGCTGTTAATAGGGTCTGATTCCAATAGAAATTTCTTGTATGATTTGATTTAGAAGATTTAAAAATTGTGGATTTCCTATTTTTATGTTTTGTGTACACAAGATTGTCTCAAAGATTAATTTCTGACATTGATTGAATAATTTTTTTTTTTTTTTTTAAATCTATTTTAAGTGTTGATGCCGCTCAAGAAGATGGCAGTCTGGGAAGACTGGTTAATGATGACCACATGCACCCCAACTGTAAAATGAAGAAGAAGACAACAGAGGACAGACCACACCTCTGTCTGTTTGCGCTCCGAGACATTGATGTTGGCGAAGAAATAACTTAAGACTATGGACCAGCTGGCCTTGGAGAACACAGGTTTGTAAGATGCATCTTTAAGTACAATAACAGAGCCCACTTGTGGTGTTCTGGTGATGTAGTTTCCAATTAGTTTGGCAATCTAATAAATGTATGTTGAGGTTTCTATGGAAGTTGAACATGCTGACTGACTGGGGGAGTTCTCCATTGTCCACTATCTGTAATTCAAATTTGTGGGTCTGAGTCAAAGTTTGGCTCTTCAGGAACAACGAACTGGTCAGGGAGTGACAGTATTACAAAGTTCTGCGTTACTCTTTTCTGGGCGGTGGCCCTGTTAGGCCATCATATGCCATATTGCAAATATCCCCATTGTGGGACTAATTAAGGACATCTTTATGTTGTGGTTTCCCTACCAGAACCAGCACCAACCCTGTATATTCATGATATAAAACACTGTTTCAATTTGATATTTAGCCTTTCTATACTGTAAAAATAGAAGACCCCAGGCTTTCCTGCGCCCCCTTGCCCAATTGGTGGTGTTCAGGAGACAACCTGGGACTGAAATATCAGTCACAACCAGTGTTGTTTTCGTCACTGATGACTATGACGAAAATACTTCGTTAACGCCCCTTTTTTAATGACGATGACAAGCTAAACGAGGTTCTTTTATGACGAAAACATGACGTGATGTACATGAATTTTTTTCGTTGACGAGACAAAATTGTTAGCATGTGGTTCATAAATTATTTTATGTTGCTTTTAGTGAAATAAAGCCACAACAGTTGCCCAACAAAATGTTTTGCTTCTCTGCTTATTTTGGAGCAGTGAGCATTGATTCCACTGTTGCCACTTTTTTCTGTTTGTAATGAAGAATCCTTTGTAGTCCATCCAAAAGTCTTTGTTATTGGGTGGAAACCTTGAATGCCTTGTTTTAACTCAAATGGACTTAAACCCATCCATCCATCCATCCGTTATCTGTACCGCTTCTCCTCACTAGGGTCGCGGGGGGTGTTGGAGCCGATCCCAGCTGTCTTCGGCAGTAGGCGAGGTACACCCTTGAATTGGTGTCCAGCCAATCGCAGGGCATACATAGACGAACAACCATCCACGCTCACACTCATGCCTAGGGGCAATTAGAGTGTCCAAGCAACTTGCCATGCATGTTTTAAGAATATGGGAGGAAACCGAATTACCCAGAGGAAACCCATGCAGGAAGGCCGGAGCCAGAATCGTACCTACGACCTCAATATTGTGAGGCCATCCTGCTAACCAGTTGGGCCACCGTGCCGCTTGGACTAAAACCTTTGTGAATAAATTGACGAAAACTAGGGTAAAACTTTTTTTGCGTTTCCGTCGATTAAAACTGGACTAAAACCCTTTTTTTAGTTTTCGTTGACTAAAACTGGACTAAAACTATAACGAATTGGGATGACTAAATGTGATGTAAACAAATCAGCACTTTGTCCAAATGACTTGGACAAAATCTAAAATGCCTGCCAAAAACAACACTGGTCACAACACGCGTCTACAGAAGATTAATTGGCATGGGCGAAATTAATTAGTTTTATTTCATTCATGAGCTTATGTTTTGTTTTGGGTGGCTAAGGCTTAAAATGTGTAAAAATCTAATCCAACCTCAAATATAATTAATTCAATAAATTTATGATGCTACTAAAACATCGAAGCAGCCTCCTCCAGGCTTTACAGACTCAGAAATGGAGGTATGCGTATCGTGTACTCATCCTGTCGTGTCTCGAGATGTTAAAATTGCAGTTAGATAGACGTGTGCTGATTAGACAAGACTTCTAATATATCTGGTGTCACAGGATATTTGTCAGTGAATGTGTATGTCTGGTTTGAGGCTCACTCAGCTTTTTCTTGTGTTGTGGGGTCCAGTTGAGTTGAATTGCGTGTCAGGTATGTTGGCCATCTGACACCCAACTGTCAGGTTTGTGTTTGTGGGGACCCCGTAGAGCCATTTTTATTGTTGACATAAATCATAGCTAATCATCTTTTCCTTCATTATCATATGAAATACAGTTAGGAGTTGTATGTGCCTTTACTATGTTATAATCTTAGAACCTACCAGCCACTACAGGTGTCCGACAAGAAGACTTTTGGCTGTCCTGTGCTCCATTGCGCCCCTGGTGGCGTTCAAAAGACAACCTGTGACTGAAATATCAGTCACAACATATCTCTACTGAAGATTAATTGTCATGCGCTAAAGTAATTGGTTTTGTTTCATTCGTGAACTTGTTAGTTTTTGTTTTGGGTGGCCAAAGCCTAAAATGTGTAAAATTCTGATCCATTTTCTTTTTTTAATTCATTAAATTAATATTCAACTTGTTCATTAGGATGGAGGACAACCGACAATGACTGAATCGGCTGAGGTTGATGCCACCAGAACATCGAAGCAGCCTTCTCAAGTTTTGACAGACTCTGAAAAGGAGGTATGCGTATCATGTGGTCATCCTGTCGTGTCTTGAGATGTTAAAATTACAGTTAGATAGACCTGTGCTGGTTGGACAAGTTTTCTAATATATCTGGACATAAATCGTAGCTAATAATATTTTCCCTCATCATCATATGATATACAGTTATGCCTAGTATATGTCTTTACTATGTTACAATCTAAGAACCTACCAGCCACTACAGTTCTCTCATTGGGAGACTTAAGCTTTCGTCAGGTTGTCGACTGCTGCATTGCCCTCTTATTGGCTTTAAGTACACAACCTGTAACTGAATTATCTGTCAGAACAGAACCTATGTGTCTACAGCAGGTGATTTGGCATGTGGATTCTTCAGATTTTTAGAAAATAGGTAAAATTGTGATCAAAAGTTTAAAATGTCTAAAATTCTGGTATAGTTTGCAATAGTATATCTATTAAATCATTTCAAAACTTCTTAACAAGGATGGAGAACATTGGCTGTGACCGAATTGGTTGAGGTTTAGATTACCAGGACCATTGAGCAGCCTCCTCGGGATCTACAAATTTAGGAATGAAGATATGCATCCCATGTTACAATCCTGTTATGGCCCGAGGTTTTGAAGTTGCAGTTACATATTGGGCTGGGCGATATGGCTGATAAGTACATAGCGATATAAGTATTTCATATGGGTCCATCGATACACATTGAATTCTTTTTTTATATTATTTTATTTATTATCGTTTTTATTTTCCAATATTTTCACTGCCCTGTTAAAAAAACATTTAATGTAGTTTTCCTCCCGGGAGCTTTTTGTTACGGTCAATTAATTTTGTTATTACATTATTTTGTCATATCATTCATCAATATTTTAGTTTTTTTTTTTTTTTCAAATAGAATTAAGACCTTTTTCTGTGCAGATTCCTCTGGGGATTAAGTATTTAATGGGTTCTCAATTTTCTCTTGGACTCTGATGCAACCCAGTCTCCTCCCTTGGACAAAAAATATGGGCTGAATCTTCCTTGGAATAACGACACAGATTCTGACGAATCATTGTCAAATCCTGCCCCTGAACTTTGCGCCTCAGACCCAGACCATATTACTATCCCAAGGCTCAGGAGGACCAAAAGTATACAGGTAAACAACCCATATAGATTTCAGGGAATCTTACAAGCAAATTGCATATATTTTATTGGTCTCCTGCCTTCTATCCTTTATATTTCGTTGTTGTTGTTTTTTAGATTAAAAAAACAGGCTGACTTTGGAATGGATAAGCATTATTACTCCAACTCAGATGACAGTGGAGATGAATATATTCCGGATACAAGTGAGGCCTCTGATTCAGACGGAAGTGAATCTTTGAAAATTGTGGACCCTCTCTTGAAGTCTAAGAATGCCTTCAGAGATTTTTCTCCCACACCACGAATCTCAAAAGCCACCTCAACGCAGGTTGTTAATCAAGGGCGTTCACCCGTTCGGAGGAGTAGCAGCACTGGTGTGATTCTTGAATTCTATGGCTCTTCAAATATTTGTGCAGTTTAACACAAATCATCCAAAATAGAATTCAAGCACATCTGTGACAGAAATTCAAATTCAGAAGTCAAAGAGAGAGAACAAAAAAAAAAATCTAATGCTGCGCTTCTTCCGAAGACATATACTGTAAACATTAAATGTATGTTAGGACAATCTTGAAAAAAGTATTAGAACACCCTTTACTTTTATTTCTTGTTAATTTTATTAACCAAAATATGTCCATTTTTATTACAGATTAATGAATACAAAATTAAAACTCTAATCAGCTACTTTTTAATCGTTATATTTGTATAAACAAATGTTATACATCTGTGTGTTAACTTATACAAGAAATGACGGAAAAGCAAGGGTGGTTTAGTATTTTTTTATCGTATATAGTCTGTATAATATCTTTAACCTATGCTGATGCTGTTTAATACTGATTTAAATAATAATAATAATGTCATAATCTGTTGGTTTTACATGAACAAAACCTTTCAAGCACTTTTTAAAATTCTAAATACTACCTCTTGTCAGTAAGTTGGTTCACAGCACTGCCTTGGAGTGAAAGTGTGTAGTGCTGAGACAGTCGGTATGTGCTGAGTCGTCTGACGTTTGTGTGACTGGTACCCAGGAAGGTAGCAAAACCAGGCAGTGTGTATGTCGTACCCAGGAAGGCAGAGAAACCAAGCAATATGTATGTGGTACCCACGAAGGCAGAGAAACTAAGCAGTGTGTATGTGGTACCCGGGAAGGTAGCAAAACCAGGGAGTGTGCATAGATACAGACCCCAAAAGTGATTAAAACCAAATAAAGTCCCCAGAAGATCATCTGTAGTCAGGTGAAGGACCCTGTACTTTGTTCAACTCATTTACTCCCTTAGACGTACAAAGACGTCTTTTAATGCAATGGCGCCCTCTACCAAAGACGTATAAGTACGTTTCCTGTCTTTTTTACGTCATAGTGTACATAAGGGTCTGATGCAACCTCTGACTGAGAATCAGCCTTGTCCGCATTGTGAATCATGTAAAAATCACCCAGCAGGGGGCAGAGGTGCAAAAGATCCGCCTTGAATCTGCGCCAGAGGTACAAATGGGGGGCGGGATCCTGGGGTAGACTTATAAGTGTGGAGAGCAGCGTGGGTAGCAGCAGCATCGGCAGCACTAGCAGCAGTCGCATTAGTAGCGTTAGCAATGAAATCCTCCAAGCAAATGACGATCGAGGAATGCGTTTTTGTAAAAAAAAGCTTCCTAAAAGCATCAAGGCGATGGAGACGCTTTGGTTGAGAGGATGACGCTTCGTCATCGTCACAACAAACAGGCGTCTAAAGAGGGTGCGCGTGCCTTGCGGCCTGCATCGCCTGCCTTCGGACAATAGCCAAAGCAGCTGAGAGTCCTCACCAGATCCCCCCGAACGAGGAGGTAAGCGCTCGCAAGTTACCATTGAACATGTGGTTTTACCCCTCATGCTTTTATTGTACATATCATGCATCTTGCGGGCAGAAAATGTCGCATAAATGTGCAGTTAGACGCGAGCGTATCTCCTCCCCGACGAGGAAACAACAATACTGAATGGTGTGGTAATCATGCATACTTTCTAAAATTCACAGATTGTGCATCCCGCGGCAAGAAAGTTCCTCCTCGTCTTGTTGGTGTAAAGAAAGGTAAATTATAATATGAAACTTCACACGCCAGCAATAAAATGCAGCAATAAATATATATTTCCAATTGTTTATATTTCTGTAATTTACAGGTTGTGCATCAGGAAGCAGTGGTTCCGGATGGCGTCACACTGGATGGCAACCGAGGAAAATCGACTTTACAGCAACCCCTGGACCACTGAATGCCGCTGCCCATTTGGAGTCTGAGGAGCCAGCTGATTTCCTGCAGCTGTTTCTCACGGATGAGCTTCTGCAGCACATCGCGGATGCCAGCAATCACTTCCCAGACAATTATTTTCACACAAACCCCAGTGGACAAACACAAGCTCGCCTATTTTCCACGGACCAGCAAAGCCAGACCACAACGAAAGTGTCGGGTCTGTTTGCGCAAAGGCAAACGGAGTGAAACAAGAATGTGGTGTGAACTATGTTGTGTGCCCTTGCATCAAGGCAACTGTTTTATTTTATATCACACAAAAAAAAAGTATGTATGACACTGATGTATTTCATTTTTGTACATAGTTCAACAGTTCAGTCGTTTAGTGTTATGTGCAAATAAATTTATTTTATCAAAAACATATTTTTTGTGCTTTTTTTTGTTATTTTATAGAAGGCATGCATTATTTAGATGTTAGAGGTGTCATAAAAGCCATAAATAATAGTGTCAAAGTTCAAATTATGGTCAAAATGCATCAGTTTACAAAAAGCTCATTTTCTCAGTTTTTTCCCCAGGGATTGGAGTTTTCATGAAATTTAGCTATTTTCAAATGCCGATTGTTCAAGAATGGAAAAAGATAGGAACAAACATTTTTTTTCGGTTGAAAGAAGAGAGTCTCATCTTTCTTCGGGTGTGCTCCATGTCTATATAGCATTAGAATACAATATTCTGTGGGCCTTGCAATATTAGTCAAAACCCAGGAAAACTCTGGGATTGAGTGGGTTGCTCCAGTGAAAATGGCTGGTATTTAATGAGTTAAGACTGGTTAGGACATCCGGCTCGCAGTCCCAAGGTGCAGGGTTCGATCCCGGGACCCAGCTTTCCTGTGTGGAGGTTGCATTTGTGAGTGAGTTTGAGCGCAGATGGTTGTTCGTCTTTGCGTGCCCTGCGATTGGCTGGCAACCACTTCAGGGTGTGCCCCGCCTACTGCCCGTTGACAGCTGGGTAGGCTCCAGCACGCTATCCTTGTGAGAATAAGCGGATTGGATATTACATGTATGTGTTTATGCCCTAGGCCAGGCGAGGGCAAACTACGGCCCGGGGGCCACATGCGGCCCGTTAAAAGTTTTAATCCGGGCCGCCGAACTTGAAAAAAATTTAATGAATAAACCTTGTTAATGTTTTATTTTCTAAACACTGTGGTTTTCAAAGACAAATATTATTGTTGGAATGCTTTTATTCACTTTCATATAAAATTAAATGTATTTTTTTTCTCAGATGAGGTGAGGTTTCCAAAACACTCCATCCATCTGCTCCTGGTCCGGCCCCTCTGTCATATTTTAGAACCCATTGTGGTCCTCCAATCAAAAAGTTTGCCCGCCCCTGCCCTAGGCTTTGTGTCTTTGCTTGGTTGACTGTGTAATGAGTGTATGAATGCATTTCTTTCTACCAGACACCTTGGACTTCCCATGGCAGATTAATAATCTATTTTATCTATCCATCAGGGTCACGAATGTCATTTGATGAGTAGAGAATTTAGAGTCTCCAATTAACCTAATATACATGGATTTGCGCATGGAAACCTGAGAAAAAGCCCTTAGTCCTACTTTTCCATCTGAACCACTTTATCCTCACGAGGGTCACAGCCGTGACATCCCAGCTGACTTCAGAAAGTAAGTGGGCGACGACTCATGATCTCTTGGTTGAATAATATTGTTAGGGGCTCAAAATGGCCCTCTACAATAAAATGGCAGAAGAATATTACATACTCTCTGGCAGAAGAATATTGCGTTTTTTTGTTTTGTCCAATTAACTTAAATAAAACTTGGGAAAATGTAATGATTACATGTAAACCAGCTGGTCTTCCCCATACCAAGCCCTGGCTAAAACTGACTGAAAAATGCATGATGTGTGCCTTTTAAACTCCTCGGCCCATCCACTATGCCAGGGATGGGCAAACTTTTTGATTGGGAGGGGGGGGGGGGCACAATGAGTCCTAAAATACATTTAATTTTAAACGAAAGTGAACAAAAGCATTACAACAATATATATGTCTTTGAAAAACCACAGTATTTAGAAAATAAACCATTAACAAGGCTTATTCATTTAATTTTTTTCAAGTTTGGGGGGCTGGATTGAAACGTTTAACGGGCCACAAGTGGCCCCCGGGCCGTAGTTTGCCCAAGTGCCCTAAGCCAATTGATTCTAAAAAATAACAGTTTTCTTCATCAAAACAACATTTTATGATCAACATAAATGTTAGTGAGTACATAAAGGTATACTCATTCGATCTATCATAACCCCATGCACTTAGACTGTACAAAAAAAAGAAAATTTTTATTTTAAAACCTAGTATTTCGCCATGACGTCACACGCTAGCGTCAAGTGCTTGGCGCTAAAAACCCGGAAGTAACAGCGGCGCTCGGTTTGAAAGTGGAGAGTTGTGCATGGTAGGCGAGTTCGGGAGAAATGTTTGTTGAACACGAGGACTGTGGCGTAGAAGATGGTTTAACAGCGATCTAGTGCGCACCCAACCGTGATGGCTGACCAACGAAATAAATGTGGACCGACGGAGTGGACTGACAGGACGTGGAAAACAGGTGTGTGGCATGTGTGCGTGTGCACGAATGTGGTAGCGCGTTCACTATGGTGGCAGCGATCGCAAAGCAGCAGCACCACTCCTTGACAAAAGTATTGTACTTTCTCTGATGTTTTGGGTTTGCTCTGCTTTGGGGTTTGTAGTTCTGGCCACGCAAAAGTAACAAAGCAAGTTCTTGGATGTCTGCTTTTTTCTTGAACTGTTAATTGGTTAACATCGTGGCTCTTATTTTTATCTAATGTATGGAGTTTGGTGGCTATCTATATGCACAACTATATTAGTTGCACTTGAAATTGCATACAGAAAATTAGTATAAATAGGTTACGCTATAAAGTATAACAATATTAACAATCGTTATTGTTGTTACTGTTTATTTATTTTATTTTGCAATAACTGTGCTCCAAGCTTAGCTGTTGTGCCAGCTGCCAAGTAAAAATATGTAATCTCACTCAATAATAGGAATAAATACTTAACTAACATCTCAATTTTTCGGGTTGGGCTGTGGGGGAGGGGAGGGTGGCTGCCTGACATAAAGCAGACTGTCCTGCACATGCGCAGACCAGCCGAGTGTGTGAAGTGTGCGTAAGTGCAGTACCGGGACCGACCACTAGACAGCGATCCTGAGTAATTTTTCCGCACACACATTTCTAGCACACTCGTCTTGTTTTTGTGACCTTCCTGGGAAGCCCTGAAACTTTGACAGGACCTCCCCCTGAGCTTCTTATCACTGAATTCAATGCTCTTTTTTGTGGGGCCCAGATTTTTGGTCCCCACAAAAATTTTGGTCCCCTACAGTGGGTGTGCTGTCCGATGTTGGTCCCCAACATGTAGCTTATACAAACACACACACACACCCCTACTTGTTTTTGTGACATTGTTGGGCCACCTGAGCAAAACTCACATTGTGGGAACCACCCTTTCTAGTGGTTGTACAGCTCTGAAAAAAATCAGGCAGTGTCCAGGAATTTAGTTAAACACAAAAAACACTTCAAATTACCAATTAATGACCTGGAGGTCAAATGAGTGACTCAAGTGCATGTAATTCAGTCACTGTAGCCCAAAGATTCTCTGGGCCAGTGGATGAACCATTATTCGTCTTGGACAGCATTGAAGCAGGCCGTAGCCTGGTTTCTAAAGCTGAAAGACTTACTGACAGAGTAAAGGAAAATAGAAAGGAGTTAATCACATTAGGTGAAGAAGGCAAGATGAATTTATTCAAGAGAACTGTCAAAGGAAAGTATTTGACCTGCAACGACTTGGATAAAGCAGAAAGAGAACTTGTGAAATACTGTCAAAGGCGAAGTTTCAAAAAAGATTTAGCCATATTTGAAAAACAAAAAAGGGTGAAGAAAAGTAGCCCACTTTACAAGTTCAATATAGTACTTCAAGATGGTGTCATGAGGGTTGGTGGACAGTTGAGCCACGCAGCCATGCCTGAAACAGCAAAACAGCAAGCCATCTTGCCAAGGATTCACATAACACAAAGCTAGTCCTGAGATACATTCATGAGATTACAGCTCACGCTGGAAGGAACCACATGATGGCTAATCTGCATCAACAGTTTTGGATACCTCGAGCTGCTAGAGTCATCAGAAGAGTGCTACCTGACGATCCGCCTTTCAAGAGAATTGGCGTTGATTATTTTGGTCCATTCTAAGTAAGTAGGGTTAGAGGACAAGTAAAGAGATACGGCGTGATTTTTACATGTCTCGCTGTACGAGCCGTACATCTGGAAATTGCATCTTCACGTGACACAGATGCTTGTCTCAACGCAATCCGAAGATTTCTTGTCAGAAGAGGACAAGTGAGAGAGATGTATTCTGATAACGGAACCAACTTTAGATCAGCTGACAGTGAAATGAAGAAATCAATCAAAGAATGGAACACTAAGTAAATCGAGAAACACTTGCTGCAAAAAGGTATTCAGTGGCATAGCAATCCCCCAGCAGGTTCCCACCACGGAGGAAGCTGTGAGCGACTTATTTGGTCTGTGAGAAAAATCCTGAATGTCACTGTAAAAGAACAAATTTCGGGTGAAGAAAGTCAATATACCTTGCTTGGTGAGGCTGAAGCAGTTATAAACAGCAGGCCTATCACAAGGACATCTTCCGACCTCAACGACTTGGAAGCACTCACACCCAACACTCTGTTGTGGCTGAAGGTCAAACCTGAGTTACCTCCTGGAGTCTTCTGTAAAGACGACCAATACGCCCCAATACGTACCTCTGGGAATGAGCTGGTCAGCTCTTTAAAGAGTATTATGTAAGTTGAAATACATTAATCCATTTTTCTTTTTTGGACCATCTTTAACTGTGTAGTGTGTAATGTCTAAAATACAAAATGATCTGATTTTAGGGTGCAGTTGACGACTGTGGCACAGGTCCTCGCTCTACAAGTGCTAATAGTCTTCGGCAAAGAGAAAAATCTGCCATAAGGTACAGAAAACATTGGCATCAGAGTAAATGGATGCATGTTTTTGCAATGTGCGAGGAAACTGGCGAACTCAGAGAAAACTACGCAGGCTTGGGAGAACATGCAAACTCTACACAGGAAGGCCGGAGCCGGAATCGATCCCACAACCTCTGCATTGTGAGACCATCGTGCTCACAAGTCGCCCACCGTGGCGGCCGTCCATTATGAATGCCATCCCACCATCCATTATCTGTACGGCTTCTCCTCACAAGGGTTGCGGGGGGTGCTGGAGCCTATCCCAGCTATCTTGGGGCAGTAGGTGGGGTACACCCTAAACTGGTTGCCAGCCAATCGCAGGTCACACAAAGACAAACAACCATCCGCGCTCACACTCACACCAATTTAGGGTGTCCAAACAACCTGCCATGCATGTGTTTGGAATGTGGGAGGAAACCGGAGAACCCACGCAGGCGTGTGGGAAACATGCAAACTCCAAACAGGAAAGCCGGAATCAATCCCGCGACCTCTGCATTGTGAGACCATCGTGCTAACAAGTCGCCCACCATGCATCCCTGCTAAATAAATGATTAATTTTTACATTTTAGTATTTGTAAGCGATCTTGTGTTCATGACAGCATTTTCAACAGTGTGGGTGTTTGTATGAAAGCATTTCACTCGTGTATGGGCATGAGCATGTTTCAGTTGTATTTATGAATAACAATAATTTCACAATTGTGCCTGAGCGCCTTTCACTGGTGTGTATGAGAATGTTTCACCTATGTGTATGAGCGCATTTGACGAGTGTATGAGCAACAACTATTTCACTAGTGTGTATGAGAGCGTTTCACTCGTATGTATGATAGCGTTTCATAAGTATGCATGAGCAACAACAATTTCACTGGTGTGTAAGAGTGCATTTCAGAAGTGTGAAGCGATTCCTGACTTTTGTCCCCAACGGCACCTCATACTCCCCATCTCCCGCTCACTTCTCCTGACCCCATGAGCCATCCCCGTTGCTACTACATGGAGATTTGATGTGTTTTTTTGTTTTTTTTTGTTATTAGCTTCTTCAACATCTCTTCTGATTCTCATCTCTTCTCTGGCGCTCGTCTCCGCCTGTCTGATTTGAAGTCGACCTCAGAATTTGCACTATTTTGACATGACTTCTGTGGTAATCACTACTGACATATTGTGTCATTTGCTCAATAATACATTAAAATTATAATAAATAATAAAAATGGGTCCGGTGCCGAGCTCTGGCTTCATATCTTTAAAAGTGGTCTTCTCAAATCTGTTACTAATGGCCTCTAAATCGGTTGTGGTAGAGAAGGGGCAAATTAGACCTTATGGCATCTTAATTTGGTCAAGTCTTGTACCCATTTTCAAGGCCAGCGACTATTGCTTTAGCTATATACAAGAAAAGGATTACTCTGAATATACACAACAACAAATCCCAGATGTCCATCCCAAATGTTGTTTCAAAATAATCCAGTTCAGATGATAAACAAATGTATTGGTATGTTGAGGTCATTATTTCAAATCAAAATATACACTTCTTTTTCAGACAATGGGGAGGATCGAAGAAGTGGAAAAGTTGCAGGAGTAACTTCAAAACAATGCAAAGAGACAGAATCTGGAAGAATGTCAAGTTTGTCCATGTTTATATTTCTGGAATTTAGTGGGCGTGCATCTCGAAATGTTTGGGGATGGTTCGGGCTGCCAGACAAGACTTTCACTGCGAGCGCTGGACCACTGGATGCTGCGGCAAACAGCGGACTTCTTGCAGCTATTTATTACCAACAAGCTACTCCTGCACATCAATGATGCGGATGGCACAGACTGCTTTGCAGACAATTATTTTGAGGCAAAACCAAGAGGTCTGTAAGCACTCTGAAAACAAAGTAAAATATTTGACACCCACGGCAAAGAAAGCCATGCTACAGCATAGGGCTGGGCGATAAACCGAAAATTTACCGTTACCGAAATTTATTACAATGACCGAAATCATTTTGCCCATGTCGGTAAATTCGATGAATAAAAAAAGAAAAGCCTTTTGTCTGCGGCAATGTTCATGCCCCTTTAAGACCGCTACAGCGCCTCTAGTCATGTGACTCCACCCGTCTGTCGCTCTCGTTGCTGGCGATTCAAATCCAGAAGCTTTCTCACCACCCACAACACAACCATGCTGTGCTGAAAGTTCAAAGTGAGAAGCAAGGTTCGACAAGTGACAACAGCCCATGAACGGAGGCGACACCATACGAGAGAACGTCTCAGAGGTGGACGCGATAGCCTAGCACTAGCTAAAGATAAAGCTCGTCTAGTTACGTGGCGCGCACAGGATTTAAACGCTTCATGAAAGCCGTATTTCCCGATATGGACTACATCGGGCCGGGAGCTTAGACATGTCAAGCATTTTGCATCTACATCCGACTTGTGGTCGGGTCGCAACATGGATCCCTGATTGAGCCTAACTGTGCATTCCATAGATGACAAGTGGCGACTGCGCAGCAGAGTACTCGAGACGGCACATTTTCCCCGATAATACCCACTTGTTTATTTGGCTTGCATTGACATTTTCTTTCATTTTATTTCGCGTTTTTTTATTTGCCATTATTTACATCATGAGAGCATCTTGGCGCAATCTATTTGCAGAAAAAGATTTCGCAAGAGGTACCCTTTTTCTTTGTGACATTGTTCAAGTCATGCAAAGCAAGCTCAGGGTTCGCGGTTAACCGCTTCCCGATTGCCCGGGGCAAGTGAAATTTGGCCACGGGCAAGGTAAAATTATGGGCAACTTGCCCGACCGGGCAAGCATTTTTTAAAGCAGCCAAATATCTTTAATTTTGACGAAAACGGTGGTGTGATCTGTTTGTGTGCACTGTATGGTGATGGTTTAACCCAGACAACCCCTTATGTTTTGGTATGGTCCATTGGCCTTATCGGGGGTAATGGGCGGGCGCTACGGGGATCAGTTAGTTCAGTGAATGTCGAGTTAAAGTGGACGTCAATAAATCCCGCAGTATTGGAACTCGCTGTCGTAGCATCCTCATTTGAAGTTTGAAAAACACAACAAAAACCTACGATATTTTGGCCGAAAATTGACAGCCGGAAGTTTTCTTACCTTCTGCGCATGTTTACGAGTGGCGACGAGTTCGTTCAAATCCGAACATTTCGGATTCCTCTGACATGACTAAAATAGCTCGAATATTTTTAAGTTGACAATTCAGTTGTGAGTAAGGAAGGGAGTAATATTTGATTATTGGCTGTTAATTCATTAGCTCCATGATGTGACCTGACATAGTGTCAGTGACTGTGTTCTGTTTATGCTATGAAACTTATGGAGGCAGCACCACAGGCACTGGTCTTAAAGGAATACACAAATTTGCCACACTCATAATTTACTCATGTGATTCCTCAATTAATACGCTCTCCTGGACTTAAAATTGATCATCTGGATTGCTGTAATATCATTTTCCCAATTTAACATGCAGATTTGTTAATTATTAAAACTACAATTAACATTTTCAATAACTGCACAGGATGATACATTTGCTCTTGTGAGTAGGGTTTCATGGTTGATGATGAAAACAAGATTAATTTATGCTTATCAGATTATATGTTTATTTACATTTGTGGCGCACATTTTACAACCATAAACATTTTATTCTTAGAGAAAAAAAATTGTCACTTGCCCAAGTCGGGCAAGTAATTTGGCCACTCGGGCAAGGCAAATTTTAGTGGCACTTGCCCTATGGGCAAGCAGTTTTTAAAGTTAACCGCGAACCCTGCAAGCTATTTGGAATGTTCATACAAATGATTTTTGTACTTTTATTTTTCATTGAAAGTAAAGTGTACCAGTTGGTCAATAAAAAAAACAGTCAATATGCAATTCCTGCATTTATTTTGATTTTAGTCCACGTGGGAATTTATTGTGCATTTATCGTTATCGAGGTAAAATTGCTCGATTTCTCGCGATATTGATTTGAGGTCATATCGCCCAGCCCTTCTACAGCATGTATACAGTGTGAGACGTGTTGTGTTCACTTGCTCCAAGGCAATTGTTTTTAAGTGTATACCACATACCCAACGAATTGTGTAATTTGTATGGCGGGGTGTACACATGCGTTGCAAAAACACATGCACACACTGTCACTCACGCACTTCCGTATATAGTTTATTTCAGCACCTTTTGTCATGCTGTTTTTATTTTATAGAAGGAAAGCATTATTTTGATGTCTGAGCTGTCACGAAAGAAAAAATAGAACTGTTGAAGTCAAGTCAAGCTTGTGCTTGAAATGTTTGTTCTTAGTTTCTCAGTTTTTCGTGAGCAATGGGAATTCAGTTATATTCAAACGCTGTCAGGTAAAGGCTCCATATTTTTATAGCATTATAGCACACTATTCTGTGGGCGCTAGAATTGAAGGGTTTGCGTTAGTAAAAATAGGTGGGATTAAATGAGCTGAAGTGTATCTCTTGAGTGCTCCTTAAATATTTGCCTGTGTTGGTATATTTTATTTTGGTCGTGTCATGTTTATTCTTACGCTGAAAGAGACATGAGGTGTTCGAAAAAAATAAATGATTTTTTTTTTCCCGGTCAAAACTACCAATGGTGTCTGTTTTTTTTCCCTCCGTGAAATGTACGAGTTATCACTTTGACGCACATGATGTCACGTGGCTGGAGGACTGGAAACTTGCACGAACAACATTTACGTTGAAATGTAACAATGACACATATATCGACATCTAACAAACATGCATGGGCATCTAACATTGACACTTACATTGACGTCTATAACATAAACCATTACAATCACATCTAACAAACACGGACATCTAACAGACACATCGACATCCATCATAAACATTTACATAGACATCGACATCTAACCAACCTCTACATAGACATCTTACACACATCGACATCTAACAAACATTTACATAGACATCTAACATAAACACATCTAATATAGACACATAGATTGACATCTAACATCGACACATTGAGATCTAACATAGACATACATTGACATCTAACATAAGACTGTTACATCGACAACTAACATCGACACAAGGCTTTGTCAAATGACACGTCATGACGACATATACAGAGACACAAGGCACAACAGCATATTTTTGGTACAAATTGAACCCGATATGTTAGCTACCTCGTTCGACTTAAAGGGTTAGCGAACTTGTTATGGTGGTTGAGGCGTGGTGGCTACCCAGCTCGTGTAGTGTATATTAAACTTAAGTTAATAATTTATGACCAGTAAACACGGATGTTGTAACGCAAAACAATGTTCAAATGTTAGTTTTTTTTCAACACATTTCATGAGAAAAAGCTCTACTTGTCTGTGAGAAATGTATGTTGTAGACCCATTATATAACACAATATTACACAATTTTACATTGGAATTTCATTTAATAAAACATTGACAATTATCTTTACAAACACTGTGTATGATTCATCTTTTCATTTGTTGTTCAATGAGCAAAACAGTGGCGATCAAAACAGTGCAAATTAAATGACATTTTATAGGTATCTGGTTGCAATACAGTGAACCCTCGCTACTTCGCGGTTCACCTTTCGCGGGTTCAGTGCTTCGCGGGTCTAAAAAATATTCGGGGGCATTGTAGTTTCGCCGAGCGGCACGACGGGGCGCTGGAGTGGTTAGACGGCCGGCGTCCGCCGAAGAAGAACGTGGGCGAAGAGGAGAGTGGACAAAGAAGAGCACGTTCCCCCGGGCACGATTTGGGGCGACGTTTCGCGCGGTTCGGACCGTACCAGAGCTCCGGCCAGCGTGCGTGGCAGTTAAGCCGAAGAGGAACAACTTCCGCCCGGGCACTAGCGGGGCGACATTTCGCTCCGTTCGGGACCGTGCGAGAGCTCCGGAGGAGACCGGCCGGCGTGCGTGGTTGTTAAGCCGAAGAGGAACACCTTCCGCCCGGGCATGAGCGGAGCGCGAGGCTGTCAGTTATGAATGAATAAATGAATAAATAAATGAAGAATGCCAGGGCACACCGGACGGCGTACCAGCAGGTAAAAGTCGAAGTAATTAAATAAATACAAAAAGAAGTAATTGAATAAATACAAAAATAATGGCTGGGGAATAAAAAAATGTTTTAATAATTTTTTTTTTTTGTTATAACATGCATTTCACCCTCTCTCTCTCTACCCGTATATATATATATATATATATATATATATTATTATTTTATTTATTTATTTTTTTAAGCATTTTTGAAGGTGCGCCGCTACTTCGCACTTTTTTTTTAAAGCATTTTTGAAGGTGCGCCGCTACTTCGCACTTTTTTTTTTTTAAGCATTTTTGAAGGTGCGCCGCTACTTCGCGGATTTTCAGTTTTCGCGGGTGGTCTCGGTCCCCATTAACCGCGATAACCGAGGGTTCACTGTAGTAAGTTACATTCTAATTTACATTGACAGGTAATGGAAATGACTACTGGTAACCTCAATTGAACTGTATTTCAGTCAGAATGCCTCAAACATCATAAAAAAATAAAACGTTGAGTATTATTTCTCCTTCAAAATGTCAGAAGAAATACTCTATAATGGCCTGACGACATTAACATAGCTTATAGTATATAGCAGGGGTGGGAAAACTTTTTTATTGGCGGGCCACAATGGGTTCTAAAATTTGACAGAGGGGCTGGACCAGGAGCAGATGGATGGAGTGTTTTGGTAACCTCATCTCATCTGAGAAAAAAAATACATTTAATTTTAAATGAAAGTGAACAAAAGCTTGTCTTTGAAAAACCACACTATTTTGAAAATAAAACATTAACAAGGTTTTTTTTTTTTTTTTTCAAATTCGGCGGGCCGGATTAAAACGTTTAACGGGCCGCATGTGGCCCCCGGGCCGTAGTTTTCTCACGCCGGTATATAGCATAGCGGCATAGGTTCCCTCGTCAACATCAAGTGAGTTACCCTCTTACCAAGACCAAAATACGGGGCTCTCCATCTCCCGGTCACTTCTCCAGACCCCAACAGTCACCCTCGTTGCGAGAACTTGGAGATTCGATGTTTATTTTTTTTCCGCTTCTTCAACTTCGTGTCTGATTCTTTTCTCTTCTCTGGCTCCAGGATTCCGCTGTCAATCAGATGACGATTGAGGCGGGACTTCCGGTTCAAAGTCACCCTCAGAGTTTGCAACCATTTGAGATGGCTTCTGTGGTAATAACAACATAGGTGCAATTTGCTCTATAAAGCATTAAAAAAAAAAAATAATAATAAATTACAAAAAATAGTCAAGTACAGCACTCGTCTCATAAACTAGGTAAGAATTTAGCGTTACTAACGTTGCTACACTATAAAGAGTGTTTTACTGACTAGCTAAACCCAGTTTGCTTAAACTGATCGTACACTGGACGAAATCTTACCGTTGTCTTTTTACAAATGGATTATGAAATTGTTGCAGAAATTGTTTTGCTGTGACGGAGGGCAAGTTTTATAAGGTTCGTTCATCGGGAAGGTTTTATATTAGACGAGGATGGTCTTGTTCTTCGGATTTTTTTTTTATTTATAAAAGGCCGAGCATTTGTATTTGCGCTCAGACTGTGTTGCACAGTGCACACGAACCAAAAGCTCTAAAGAAAACACAATACCCGATCCAAACGGAGGGACGTGTTATCTTTATCTTCCACACCGCCTATCTTGTACTGGCTTGCGGGGAGGTGCTGCCGCCTATCCCGTCTGACTTTGGGCGAAATGCGGGAGGGACGACCTGAACAGAGAAATACAAAAAGAAGCAGTACAGCGTCAGTGTAACTCCTTACGGGATAATATCCTCGTCGCATAAACAAGGTAAGAATTTCACGGTATGCATTTTGGTGAACCATAAAGCGTGCTTTACTGACTGGAGCGACGTCGAGTTAGCCTAAATGTATCGTGCATTGGACTAAATCTAGCAAGTTAGAATTATACGATTTGTTCTTCGGGAAGGTTTTATATTAGAGGAGGAATTAAGATCTTGCCCTTCGGACATTTTTTGTGATAAAAGGCCGAGCATTTGCATTTGCGCACAGTATTAGTCCACGAAACAAGAAATACCCATGTACAAATAACTTGCAATTATAATAGTTGGAGCTGTAACAAAGTGTTTTTCATACGGTGTTGTATAAATTAGCAGGAAATTAGAACACAAATTAAAACACGTACAGTAGATACAAGAAGAACAACGACAGTCACATGTTGAGTCGAAAGCTAAAGAATAAAAATGTGTCTTCAAAACGTTTTAAAAGTGGACAGAGAGGGGGCTTGCCTAACATTCAATGGAGAGTCAGGGAATGGACTCCGAGTGCAAGTTTCAGGCCATCTATCTCAAGAAAGAGCTTCTGATGCACCTCAAACGGGTACTGCAAATTTAGTAAGTTCAGCGCATAGTTAATTCCCATGAGCAGGAGACTGGCAACATTTCCACAACCTCATTTTCTTAAGCAACAATGGAAACAGAGGCATGGGATGTGTCTTCTTGTCCCTCACTTGCTTGGAAGACATAGAGTACGTGTGTCAAACTCAAGGCCCGGGGCCAGATCTGGCCCACAACCTAATTTTATGTTGCCCGCAAAGGGCAAATCATCTGCATCAACTTCCTGTTTCTAGCATATTTTCTTCACAACAACACTGAGATATGAGATATTGCCAATTATTTGTTACCAATCCTCCCCTTTTAAAATAAATTGAAAAATTGTTGAACAATTACTTACTAGCTTCTGATTTCAAAACTGGCTTTCCAATCAATTTATATGGGTTCACAGTCCCTCTGAGGGAAACCACAACTACGATGTGGCCCGTCCATAAAAATGAGTTTGACACCCCTGACATAGACCTTCAGTACTTGCTTGGCCTGGTCCTCTTTTGCTTGTTCTCTGCTGACTTCCTGAAAGAGCATATACATCCATGGTTAGGTGCATAATGTCCCAAATTTGTGTTTGCTTTTTATAGTTCTGAATATCGCTGTCTTCAGGCAGTATCCAAGAAGCTCCAGAATCTTCACCTTGCAGGAGACTTCCAATGGCACGTTTTTGCAATCATTAACACTGCATCATCCAAAGAGAGCAAACCATTTTCAACATTTGAGATTGGTCAGTAATATTTACAAGTAACACCCACTCGTGTGGATTGACCAATAGATTAGATCTAGAAAAACATGAAATTACTCAAATTATGACAACATGTTTCAGCCGGACACCAGTGATATGTGACAGTATTTGCAATCTGCATTACATGTTTATAACAGCATATATGAGAATCAAAAAATAAATAAAAAGGGCAATGAAAACGGAAATTAAAATAGAAACCTCAACCTCAAGGATAGGATTTTTGTAGAAATCTCAAAATCGAAACTTTGGACCTTCTGATTTATTTTGTCAATTACCCGAAAGTAACCTTTGCCAAATGCCAACCCTTTAGCCAGAGCAGGTCACATACTGGCAGCAATTAATTTATTTGAATATTGTGACAAATAAAAATGTTTGCTGCACAGTCTATGAGTTAATTGCAGCTTTAAAAACGTAATACTGTTGTAATTTACCTGGTAGTCCGTGATAAGTTCCTCTGCAGACTGTCCGAGGAATTTCATCAAGGAATGGATTATGCCCTCCCTTCCAGCTTCAACGTTTTGCTATTTAAAAAGACACAAGATGATTAAGTGTCTTAAATAAATAAAAGCTCACATATGCATTGCTTACATCCCAAAAAGTGCATCTCAACTTTAAATAAAAAAAATAGCAAGATATCCATAAGCTCTAACAGATCTTTTATTGTTTTATTCTGTTAATGCTTATGATGGACTTATCCAAAATAGTTTGATGCAAATTCTATTTGCAGTAATAAAACACAACCCTCTTACATGACTGAGTGAACTGAGCATAGGTCTTATTTCAGTGCCAGTAACTCGGCCTTTTTTTCCAAGTATCTCCTTCAATTCCAGGGTGTAAAGTTCCATCTTGGTTAGCCAGGTTCTCTCAAATTGAACATATGTAATTTGTTTGAACTCTTTCTTAATCTGAAACATTTTTCCCTCAATTAGAACATTTTCAAAATTAAGAAATCTAAATCACGATTTAAATTTTGATTAATCGTCCAGCACTAGAAGATACAGCAGCAGGTATTACTCCTCCTCTAAAATAATAAAGGCAGTACAATCATCACTTAATTTGACACAGAGTTTGGATTAATTGCTGGACTATGGTCTGATATTTGTCCCACTTGAAACTAAATCTGAATATTGGTTATTTGAATGTGAATATCTTAACTTTGATATTTGAATTGAAACCTGAATGTTTTGAATTGAACACTGAATTATTGAATTGAAAAACTGAATTCGAATTACATAAATTGTATATTTTTAATTTGATTCTGAATTTTTCGATCATAATGTTTTTGTTAAGAACTATATCCCAATAAACTTGAATGTAGGACTTTAAAATGCGTTTTTAATTCCTCAAAAAAAAGGTCTCCTCACCAAAAATTCAATACTGCATATGCTCAAATTCAGTTTACTAAGTAAAAATTCAAGACTCAGTGACAGACATACGGGAGCTTTAGGGTGCCTCAAGGATGTGCAATGGATTCCAATCACCTTCCACCTATCACATCAACCCCCCATCCTTCAGCAGATCCACTGGCTTCCAGTCAATCAACAAATCATTTTCAAAATTCTTCTATATATTTTCAAATCTATGGCTGGCGACCAGTTCAGGGTGTAGTGCGCCTTTCGCCCGTAGTCAGCTGGGATAGGCTCCAGCACCCTCCCGTGACCCTGTACCGGATAAGCGGTGTGGATAATGACATGACACATGACTTTCAAATCTCTTCACAACCTCGCCCCTCCCTACCTTTCAGACATCATCCATATTCCCACTCCATCCCGCGCTCTCCGGTCTTCATCCTCCTCACTCCACCCCTTGCCTGCCACCATGGGGGACAGAGCCTTCAGCGATTCGGTTCTCCAGCTCTGGAACTCTCTCCACCTGACCTCTGTAATTGCACCACCCTCCCTGTGTTTAAAACTAAACTCAAAACCAATCTGTTCCGCCTTAATTACTCTCTCCAATTCCAGATATGTCCCTCATCCACTTTATTGTATTTTATCCTGCTTGATTTACGTGTTGGTGTTTCTACCCGTATTTGTGTTTTTACTTTCGTATTTTACTCTGTACAGCGGCCTTGAGTGTCCTGAAAGATGCTTCCAAAAAAAAAAAAAATATATATATATATATATATATATAAACACACACACACACACACACACACACACACACACACACACATATATATGTTGTTTGTTTTTTTTTCATGGTGGAAAAAAATTTAATCTAAATAACTCTAATGAATTTGTCTTTTATCATGGTGGTCTGTAGGATGAATTGGATCAAGAGCCTGCCAAGTGCACCATGGTGGTGTTTGTTGTCCGGGAGGAAGAGGATCTTCAGCCACCACATTACATCGGGGCAGTTATTGTAGGTGTGAAGGTTCTTTGTCAGTTGCCATCTCTTGCACATAGATGTGTGATGCTGTTTGGCCTCATCTCTCCACTAAACCTGTCTTACCTAAGTAAGTTAAAACACGCTTTTGATGCACCACAAAAAAATACTCATGGAGATAGAACCAAACAAATTGACACGAATAGTGTGCGGTTTGAGTGTCAAACTAAATATTTGATAGCCCAAAAAAAAAACATTTCAGAATGTCCTTTTTAACCGTTTGTAGGTTGTATTCAGAGAAAAAAACTACAGCATTTTTCTAAAACAAAATTACATCAATTTAATGTCTTTATTCCAAAGTAACAAATATATATATATATATATATATATATATATATATATATATATATGTGTATATATATGTGTATATATATATATATACACAGACCAGTTGTCCTTTCATTTTACCATGAAGAGTCCTGAGACCTCTATGGCCCTGGTTAGACGACCACCCACCGCTGTGTTGTTGGGAATAAATGTGCAACATTGTTCACCGAACATAGCACAAACACCACCTCTCTCATCCAACAATACATCAACAGTCATCCTGTTTCGGAATGCCATTAGAGATTGGTTGATAGCCGTTCATGCACAGTTTCAAACCCACTTTGCGTCCAATTACCTAATTTTTGCACGTTGTGATGATGCAGTTGACCTGTCTGCGTTCTTTGTTCTTCGTTCGAGGACTCAAATCCTGTTACTTGATCTGTTAATTTACACTTACTTACTTACTTACACTAAGGAGAACACCGATGGCTTCCATGTATGTTGAATCATTTTTTTTTTTTTTTTTGCCGTGATACTCTGCTTTCTCTTTTTTAACGTCACCGATGTCCTGTCATGACATTGGACAGTTCACACAGTTTATTAACAAACAATATAAAACATACCATTTACGATCAATCAATTACATTTTGTGAAATGGCACTCTCCAGAAACTACCAATAATCTATAAGCAGGGCCTAGTTATGAAAAACACATACAGATATGCACTAAGTCTCAAAACCTTTTACATTTTTGGGTGATTTATCAAATGATCTATCATATCCACACCACCACCAGATTTCCCCTCTTGATAGTGATTGAAGTTTATTTCAACCACTATCAAAACCAGACACAGTGGTGGTGAAAAGATTCCTAACCGCTTAGCTCTGTCAGCAACATTAATGCTATTTAAATTTTCAAGAGCAACTATCATAGAAAACATGTTCATCTACATCAACTCTAGTCACAGGATACACGCTGACCCAATCCATACATGTATTATCAAGATAAGCATTAATATAATATCAATAATACAATTTCATTTGCTTATTTTGGATATCTCGTTGTCCAATTGCTATCTTTTCACGAAAGTACAGACTTTCTCCTGTAACTTTGTTCTGTGGACCAATAGTTGCCCACTTGAGTATTACTCATGGTTCCAACTCAAATCTATCAACATGTCGTCCAAGCTCCACAAATATGTCCCATCACTTTTTTTTTTTCAATTATCTGCTTGGTGTTTGCAAATCCATTTTGATTAGTAATTGGGATTCTTACTGTTGGTATTGTACTATAGTCACATCATAGTTTGTTTATGTAACTCTGGGTTGTTCCCACATATAACACAACAACAAAAATATCAGAATAAAATTGTATACATCCAACATAGAACAGCTGCTTTTAACCACTTCAGGGTCATTTTGTCTGAAATATCCCCTCTACTTAGTCTGGTGTCTTATGAAATAAGACCACCCTATCATCAGACTTCCGCTCATCTCCTTTGTAGGAGATTTCAACCAAAATGACCTTTTTACATGTGTCAAATGAACCAATGTTGACTCTTCTACTATATTTACAGCTGTGAGAGCTGTCAATAAAACTAAACATGGCATTCCCCCTTGGGTAATTACATATGTCTTATCTTCAAACTTCTTTCAAGCATCCAGTCTCCTGGCTCCACTAGTTTAGTGCCCTGCTAGGAGACAGAAAGATCCTCACCACTCTAAATTTGTGCCTGTCTTTGTTTTTCTAACACTTTTCACATGTAGTCAGCTAAAGTTGCTTCAGCATCTATTTCCCATTTGTTCTTAAATTTGAGGTATTCTATAAGGCCTTCCAAACAATGTTTTACAACGTCTCGGTCCTAAATACAATGAAATACAATACAGTGCAACTCTCTGTATATAACTCAAATTAACTCACATAAACACATTTACAGTAGATACCAGAAAAACAACAGAACAGCAACAGTCTCATGCTGAGTCAAAGGCCCGAATATTCATCTTCAAGCGAGGTTTAAAAGTGGACAGAGAGGCGACTCGCATAACATTCAATGGAAAGTCACAGTGCTTGTCGTTTTTACAAACAGTTTTACTAATTTCCATACACTGTGTCCACTGCCTCCCCGTTTCCTCAATGCATAGCCTTTTCACTTTTTTTTTTTTTGTTCATTCTTTTCACCAATCCAGAGCTTTGAGGGTGGTAAGCACAATTATCTTTCAAATCAACGTGAAACATTCCTATCTCTTTCACAAGTTAGTTAACAAAATGGGTACTATTATCACTGTTTATTATTTTCAGGAATACCATATCTCGGAATGATATCCTTACAAAGTACTTTTGCCACTGTCAATGCATCTGGATTTGTTGGTTAGAAAGAGTTCTAACCATTTCGAATTCACATCTATGATGACCAAACATTTATTTTATTTTTTTTCTTCACTTTGGTTTTTATCAAATAAGTCCATATGAATAATTTGAAATGGATATTGTGGTGTAGGAAAGCGTCCTCTGCGTGGACTCAAATTACCTTGTGAATTGTGTTTCGCACACGTTAAACATGCCCTACAAAAATGTTTCGAATAAGCATTAAAGCCGTAAGCCGTATAATAACGTAATATCTGATGCACCATTTCCCCTGTTGAGACATGTGTTATCCCATGACTCAATATAGCAGCCCATTTGTAAAGATTATTGTTTGGTCATACAGAGATCACGTAGCGATGTTACACCATTTTCCTCCAAAGCCTTTGTTTAACTTTGGGACTTCTATCACTAAAACGTGTATGTCCGCAACAGCTTCTTTAGCTGTATTGTCTGCAATGTGTATTCAAGGAAAACACTTATGCAATGTATGCGCTACACATTTTAAGACGACTATATGTGTAAATAGTAACACAATTTACTCTCTTTAGTTTACACGCTTTTGTTTAAGATACTAATTCTGTTGCATGAGCTGAGTAATTTGAGGAGTAACTGCTAAGTTCTTTTTCCCAGTGTCATTTGATACAACTACAGTATTTTATTTATTTATTTATTTATTTATTTCCATCTACAAATAGCACTTCTCCGTTTTCTGAAGGCGAATCTTTTTGATGCCTTTACTTTTGGTTACTTTTTTCTACTAACTCATAACAATCTAGTTTTGTACCATCCTCCTGACATAATAATGACAGCCGGGTTTAATGTTGTACATCTCTCTATAATCAGATGTGGTTTTGATAACAATGTATTCATACACTATAAATGTCCCGCCGGTGACAAAAACGTCATGTTCATCAGCAAAAGCAATGCAGAAACCGCACGTGGTACTCTCAAAACCAGAGGATGGAACAAAACTATGGTTGCACTTGTTTCTGCAATTTCCAGATTGTGGGACTAATAAAAGACCATCTTTATCTTAATCTTATATCTACAGCAATAGATACTGCATTAACTGTTCTCATGCAGTGCTTCAATGCACATTCTACGTTGTCTAGTTTGGAATAGAAGTATGCGATTGGTTTCATCTTATCTCCATGTTTCTACACTAAAACTAAGGCCTTTTGCATCTGGACAAAGGGTCAGTGCCATACTTAATACGAACACTTGTTTCCTTTCACAAAAGCTGAATATGCTTTATCAGTCCAGTGTAAGGACAATGTCATTTAGAGGTTTTCCTCATTCATCATTTTACTCAGTGGCACAGTAATTTCTGCATAATTTGGAACTCAGACTTTACAATAATTTGTTAATCTTAAGCATGTTAATTTTATTTTTATTTCCTATTTTTCTAACTTTATGACTCATTTTACTTCAACCAGTTCTACCTCAAAGTGAACAAGTACACATCAATGTTATTTGTAGTCTCTAATTTCTTCTCTGCTTTAATTCCTTGGATGTTAAGATGGCGGCGCGCATGGACGCAGCGGCTAACAGCTCCCCCTCACAGTGCTCCTTATTACTTTTTATTAGTGTTTGCTTGCTCTTATTGGCATCAACTGAGGCACAACATCGATATACCCGCCAGGACATCGTGAACATTGGATATCGATGCGAAATAACCATCACAGAGGAATTTTGCTATGATCGCAAAATTCCGAACGAACTGGCGAGGCTGCCCGGCTCACCGTGGCTGGTCATCGGGACCGGGAGGCGGCGCAGGCGACGCAGAGAGAGGAAGCAGAAGCGAGGCTGCAGGTCCGGTGTCTTGCAACGGCTGCGACGGCAGCCCCATAGGCAACCACTACCGAGTCTGCACCTCACCAACGCCAGATCCGTGGTCCACAAAATCGACGACCTGGGATTACAAATCCTGGGAAACCGCTATGTGCGCGATAGCAGTGTGATCGTCGTCACGGAAACCTGGCTGCACGCAGACGTCCCCGACGCTAGCATCCAGCTGGCCGGGCGCTCGCTACATCGCGCGGATCGGACGAGGGACACCGGTAAGAGGAGGGGCGGGGGGCTCTGTGTTTACGTGCATGAGAACTGGTGCGGCGATAGCACGATCGTCGAGAAGCACTCTTCCCCCGACATCGAGTTCATGTCCGTTAAATGCCGGCCTTATTTTCTCCCGAGGGAGCTAACGGTAGTGATTCTCACAGCTGTTTACATCCCTCCCGACGCTAGCACTAGCACGGCGCTCTCGCTACTCGCGTGCGTCATCAATAAACATCAGCGGGCGCACCCTGATGGCGGTCACATTGTAGCGGGAGACTTTAATAAGGCCAATTTAAAGACTGTACTCCCAGAGTTTCACCAGCATGTCAAGTGCCCGACGAGGGGAGACAACACTCTCGACCATGTGTACTCGAACATCAAGCACGCATACAGAGCCCTCCCACTCGCCCCCCTCGGCCAGTCAGACCACCTGTCCTTGCAGCTCGCACCTGCGTACACCCCTCTCAGGCGCAGATTCAGGCCTACCACAAAGACTGTGAAAACCTGGCGTGACGACGCCATGAGTGAATTACAGGACTGCTTTCATGACACAAACTGGGACCTCTTTGATCATCAGGACCTTGATGTCTACACGCATTGTGTACTGGACTACATCAAGTTCTGCATGGAAACTGTGTCCCAACAAAAGACTATACGGACCTTCCCAAATGCGAAGCCCTGGATGTCCAGCAGGGTTCGCGCTCTCCTCAAGGCCCGTGACGCTGCCTTCAGGTCAGGCGACAAAGCCCAGTACAGGGTGGCTCGTGCTGACCTGAGCAAAGGCATCAAGCTAGCAAAGGCAACCTACAAGGGGAGGCTGGAGGCCCACCTTGCCAGTAACAGACCACGGGAGGTGTGGCAGGGTCTACGGAGCATCACCAACTTCCGTGGCAGCAGCACGACCTCTGTAGACCCGAGTGCATCGCTGGCAGAGGAGCTTAACTGCTTCTTCGCTCGCTTTGACTCGCCCCAACCATCACACCCCCGCACTTCAAGCTCCAACTCCCCCCCACTCATCGTAGAGGAACACGGTCAACCCCAGGAAAAGCTACTGGACCCGACGGAATACCAGGCAAGGTCCTCAGAGCATGTGCCCACCAACTGTCACATGTTTTCTGCAGGATCTTCAACCGCTCCCTGGCTCAGGCAGTCATCCCCTCCTGCTTGAAAACCTCCACCATTATTCCTGTCCCCAAAAAGTCACCAGCCGTCCACCTGAATGACTACCGTCCTGTTGCTCTCACACCAGTCATTATGAAGTGCTTCGAGAGGCTGGTTCTCCAGCACATCAGGGACTGCCTTCCTCCCACTCTGGACCCCTACCAGTTTGCATACCGGGCTAACAGATCCACTGAGGACGCCATCGACACTGCTCTGCATGTTGTACTGGGCCACCTGGAACAACAGCGGAGCTATGCAAGGATGCTCTTTGTGGACTACAGCTCGGCATTCAACACGATCATCCCAGACATCCTCGTCGCCAAACTGGACACTCTCGGCCTCCCTGCCCTCACACGCATCTGGATTAAGGACTTTCTGACCAACAGACCCCAGACTGTGTTGCTCGGCCCCTACACGTCCTCCACCCTCATGCTGAGCACCGGTTCCCCCCAAGGATGCGTGCTGAGCCCTCTCCTGTACGCCCTCTACACCTACGACTGCAGCCCGGCCCACGGCAACAACACCATCGTCAAGTTTGCTGACGACACGACAGTGGTCGGTCTGATCTCGGAAGGTTACGAGACAGCCTACAGAGAGGAGGTAAAGAGACTGACAACTTGGTGCAAGGACAACAGACTGCACCTTAACTCTGCTAAAACAAAGGAGATTGTCGTCGACTTCAGGAGGAACAAGACGCTGCCGCCCCCCCTCTGCATCGAAGGCGTGTGTGTGGAGAGGGTCCACACGTTCAAGTTCCTGGGAGTACAGATCTCCGATGACCTTTCTTGGAGTCACAACACCACAGCAGTGGTAAAGAAGGTCCGCCAACGTCTGCACTTCCTGAGAGTCCTCAGGAAATTCATCCTGGACAGGAAGCTGCTGCTGGCCTTCTACCACTCGTCCATCGAGAGCCTGCTGACGTACTCTGTCTCCACCTGGTACAGCGGCTGCACTGAGGCGGACAGAGTGAGGCTCCAGAGGACAGTCAAAACAGCGCAAAGGATTATTGGCTGCCCTCTCCCCTCGCTGTCGGACATCTACACCGCCCGGTGCCTCAGAAGGGCTCTCAACATCGTCAAAGACAATACCCACCCAAACTCACACCTGTTCGACCTGTTGCCCTCTGGCAGGCGCTACAGATGCATCAAATCAAGGACCAATAGACTGAGAAACAGTTTCTTTCCGAGAGCCATCTCCATACTGAACTCTCACACACACACGAGACCACCCTAACCTTGCAAAACAGCATTGTGATGTGTTTCTATATGCCCTATTCAGTCTTATTTATTTATCTAATTTATATATTTGTCTGTATTATTGTTGTATTGCACTGGAGAGGGGAGCCCTCTAATCTCGTTGCACACTTGAGTACAATGACAATAAAGGGATTTCTATTTCTATTTCTATTTCTATTTCTAATGTAAATACTAGCCCTTCTTATCAAATTACCATCTTTTTTTTCCGTGTCATTTCCATCTGTGCATTTCATTCCAGTTACTAACTACAGTTACCTTAATAGAAAGATCATCAACTGAAGTATGAAACATAACATATTTATTTCTTCAAATCATCCTTACAGCAGAACCTAATTCTTATCCTTATTCATTTGTTCAAGTCACACCTTCTTCAATCACCAAACTCTCTCTCTGACTTCCTCCCCCTACTTGGGAACGAGCATCTAACTTCAAAGAGCTGTTAACTCTTTGTTACAGCACACTCATGAGTTACGATTACACCAATACCCATTGCCCTCTGTCAAACTTTCCTCACTCCTTTTTTTTTTTTAATTTTCCAAATTCACTGTAGCCTTACCAAAGCCACTCAAAACTATCAAGGTATCAAATCAAAAACTACAAAATCAGGAAACACCTATGCTCCTACAAGGGTTTCTCATGCTCACTTCTTCATTCAATTAAGATTTCACAACACCTACTCCTCTCTTTCTGAAAAAGACACAAGTATACAATTAAGTAAAACCCATCATCAGAATGATATACCTTGTCTGTCGGATCATGTAAGTATAAATTGTGCCATCAATAATCTTTTTCTGTAAATTAATCACATCCCCACAACTTGGGCTCTCATTGTTCTGTAAAAGTAAACCTAATTTCAATTCATGCAACCAACTCAGTGTCCTTCTGGGTCCCTCAACCACACAGGTTCTAATTCTTTTACTCTAGACAGTTTTCCACTTGCAAATCTGACTATGACACATTTCTCTTGCTCTATCATTTGGAATTAATTTATTACAAGCAATCCTACATGCACCAGTGTCACATAAAAAGGTAATTGGTGACCCATTTACCAATAAGGTTATTTCAGCTCAGTTATTTCATCAAAGGCCAATATCTCTTGTAAATTTAGGAGGACCTCTTCATCTAGAAACTCATCTGTTCCTTGATCAGCCTCTAAATCCTGTTTAGATGCTTCCTATCCTAGTCATGCTGAAGGTTGCTTTTTCTCAGGGCAATCTCTTGCTATATGGCCTTCTTTACCACAACGCCAGCAGCCTGATGTATTTTGCCTGTTTGCTCCTCTTCCTATTCTTCCTCCTCTCTGTCGTCTGCCCCTTTGTCCTCTAAAGCTACCTAGGCCCTTTCCACCTCGATAAAAGACCTCCTGTCCTACCTGTCCTACCTGACCTGTCCTGTCTATAGACCTCTGCTTCTTTTTATTTTCTATCTTCTCAGCATGGAGGGCGTGATTTACATACTCCTCCAGGGTACCTGTTGGCAGGCAAAGGAAATGTTTATTTACCCACTTATGAATTACCTCTCTTGAGCCTGCATGTAAAGCATTCTTCAACTGCTGTTGAAATGGCCCATTTACATTACCATTTTCCTGTAGCCCGCTGTGATTTTTAAACACAGCTGTCATTCTCACTTTGTGTTGCTCAAAAGTCTCATCATCCTTTTGTTTTACTCTTCCTATTTCAGTGTAATTTGCTCTATCTGACTTTTCGCATTCCTTTCCTTTGCTTATTTTGTTTTCATTCTCTTTTTGTTTCCTGTATCCCTCTTCTCTTTTTAAGGCTACCCTCATCCAATATTCTGTTTCCTCAAAGCCATTTTTCTTCATCTTTTTGGGGTCTTTTTCGTCTTTCCTATGATTGATCCCTGCAATGCGGCTATTTTTTGTGTATTTAACTGACCATTAAAGCCATGTTCAGTTATCCATGTATCTAAATACTGAGTTTTATCAGGATCCTGTTTTTCGATGAACTTCCAATCTCTACACTGCAGCGTATCCCTGGGTTTTATTTTACTACCTAATATCCCCATTTTAGAAAATTTGGACCAGTTTGTCAACACCTAAGGTGTTCTAAAAACTGGTTTCTCATCAGTAGGACAGCAACTCAAATTTCCTGTTGTGGTAATTCTCAATTCAACCTTTTCAGGTGGAGAATTATTGCCTTTGCATCCACACCAGTCTGCTGTGTACAACCCTACTGTATTACATCGGATAAAATACCAAGTGGTATTTGTAATCCCCAATCACACCGTTCACTCACTTTACATACGGTTTGCGCAAACATTCACACACGGAATTTAAGTGTACACACAGACTCCGCCGTCCTACTTTCTCCACGGAATTTCTCGGACTCCGCCGTCATATACCTGCCATTGACTAGTATTCACAGGGTTTTTTTATTTCTCACTCCACTGTCCTTCATGGACCTGCCATCGACTAGTATGCACAGGATTTCTTATCTATACACAATTTCTTTCTCTTTTCTCTATCTTTCTTTCTTTCTCTTTTCTTATTTCATCTCTACTTCATGTCTTTCTTTGCTTTTTTTTCTTTTTTATGTTTTATTTTTATTTATTTATTCTTAATGCTCATTTATTTATTCTGAACACTTATTTATTTATTCTTAACGCGCAATGACCTCCAGTCAGTCACTTCCCCCCTAAAAAAAAATATCTCACCACTGTTGTCTTCCCTCCATTGGATCGCCGTCAACCGTCAGATCCCAGCTGGTGGGGTGAGGTCCAGTCCTGGAAAAGGATTTTTAGGCTCTCTCTAGTGAGCCTGCCATGGCCATGGTCTTTCTGGAGTTCACCACACCCGCTGGAATCCTCAGGTATCTTGGCTTCCCGCTCGAAGGACCAAAATAATGTCAGGTTCAATCACCTAAGCATTCACTGAACAAAGGCAAAATGAATGAAAGGAAGACAAGAGTTGATCTTTTACTCGCGAGGAGAACGAACGGAGGTGTGCTCAGTTACATCTCCAACTTCGTTCTGGAGCACACTCCGCCGAGCCCTCTATTTTATTTGGGAAGTCCCTAAACAATACAATGTATTTGCACTAAGGAACGAAGGGGGGAGCACCAGCAGGAACATGTAAACATTTCAGACACAAGAGGAAAGACAGACATCAATGGCAGTCATTTACTGATTGAAAAGGCAGATATGCCTTTTAGTGCTCTGGCACTAAAGTCTCAGTCCTTTTGGTTCAGAGGTGTGTCTCGGCACACCTCCTTTGATGTTGTAGACGTTGATCCTGTCTTCAGGCATCCGCTTCTCTTGAAGTCTTCTCATCCATATGGTCAAACATAGGTCACACTGTGGAACAATTCTTTTGCAATACTAATAGAGTAAAATATGGGATAAAATATATCTTCAACCTAACAATAGTGTAAACTGACATACTGAAGACTGGACAGTCATTAATTTGATTGTCCAGTCTTTCCCTCATGAGATAATGCTTCACTTAGAAAATGTGTACAGCGCGAGCTGAAAATGCATTTGCAGTACTAAACTACCACATTTCTATAACAGCTTAATTCAACGTTTCCAATGTAAATTTCTTCCTTTATATAGTGTAAACTGACATACTGAAGACTGGACAGTCATTAATTTGATTGTCCAGTATTTCCCTTATGAGATATTGCCTCACTTTGCAAATGTGCACAGCGCAAGCTGAAAATGCATTTGCAGCACAATAAAAACCCAAACTTCTATAACAGCTAAACCAAACGTTTCCAATGAAAGATTCCACCTTTATATCGTGGAAAAAGACATCCTGAAGCCTGGACAGTCATTAATTTGATTGTCCAGTATTTCCCTTATGAGATAATGCCTCACATAGCAGAATCATAAAAACATGGACGTGATGGTAAACTGTCCATTGTGCCGATAGATGGTATTCTCATGAGGTTAGGCTTGCTATGGAGAGTGGCATGGGGGTTGTGTCTCATGGTTGGAATGGGAAAGATGTCAATTTGGGACACATCGTCAGTAGTGTTCCATCAAATCACTGGGTGTTTCGGCCTTTATCACTAGACACCCTCATCGATGGTGGCCAGCGGCCGGTTGATCACGCCCGCGCTTATGTCCCATGCCCAATTAACTGTGGTGGATGGTTCTGCCCTGGGTACTCAAGTGGGATGACGCAGATTAGTGGTGGGATGGGGAGGGGGGACGGGGGTCATGTTGCTGATCTATGAGCCCAGTAGGGGTCCTTCCTCTTCATCCAGATCCACTGGCTGCTTCTTTCAGCCGCTTTAGAGAGCGATCTGACTGTGTGCCGCAGAGCCTGTCCATGGATTCCCAGGTCTTTCAGCAGCTTGATGGTTGATGAGGCCAGAAACCCTCTGCATCCAACTTCGACGGGATAGACCTTGGCTTTCCACCCTCGTTGTTGTGCGTCCGCCGCCAGTTCAGTGTAGCGCAACTTCTTACGCTCATAGGCCTCTTCAACTGCATTTTCCCACGGGACTGTGAGCTCTGCAATGTAGACAGTCTTCAATGAATGGGACCACAGCACTAAGTCTGGCCTTAGGGTGGTGGTTGCAATCTCTGCTGGGAAGATTAGTTGCTGACCTATATCGACCAGCATCTTCCAATCCCGAGCCTTGGTTAGCTGACCAACTTCTGGCTTGAGAAAAGGATGGTTGGGCTTTTCCTGTCCCTCTCGGACAAATTTTGGTGCTGTAATGGTAGTGGTGGCTCTTAAGGGCAAGGAGTTGATGGTAGTTCTCCTGCTTTCAAGCACTGCTGCCAAGCTCTTGAGGACCTGGTTGTGCCTCCAGGTATAGCGGCCTTGTGTGAGGCTGGTCTTACAACCAGTCAGGATGTGTTTGAGAGTTGCTGGTGTTGGGCAGAGGGCACAGGTTGGATCTTCGCCATACCACTGGTGGAGGTTTTTTGGGGATGGCAGCACGTCATTGGTAGCTCTGATGATGAAGCTGATGTTGCTAGCTTCCATCTCCCAGAGATCCCTCCAGCCAAGCTTTCTTTTCTCCAGGCCTTCCCACCTCATCCACTGTCCCTGCTTGGCAAGCGAGACAGCCTTTGCAGACCTTTCAGCCTCTTCCTGGCGGCGCACCTCCTCCACGACCATTTTTTTCCTCTCTGCGGTTGAGGCCTTACACCAAGTTGGTTTGCTTGCTGTAAGGCCAAAGCCTCCTCTTCCCCTCTGGACGTGTCCCACAATATCGCTGTGCCTCAGGGCTGCTGTGGCATGCTGCACTGCACTGGATGGTGTCCATTTCCGTGCAGTTGACAGGGGTGGTGCCGTTTCACTGATGGTCCGGTCTCTGGAGTCCGTCAGCGTCATCTGTAGTCTCACTTTAGAGCACTTGTATTCTTCAGTGAGACTTGTGATGGGCAGTTCGAGGACTCCTTTGCCATAGAGGCTGATGTTATTCAGACAGCGTGGGACACCAAGCCACTGTTTCACATATACTGTGATGGCTCGCTCCATCTTCTCCACAGTTGTTAGTGGGACCTCGTAGACAGTGAGTGGCCACATCACGAGAGGGAGAAGCCCAAATTGCAGACACCAGAGCTTGAGCTTCCCTGGTAGTGGAGTCTTGTTGATGTTGTTCAGGTCGTTGATGATATCCTGTCTTAGCTGCTGCACCTGGTTTTTATCCTTAAGACTTGAGTCATACCATCTGCCCAGGCTTTTGACAGGTTGTTCTGCCACCGTTGGTATTGGTTCGTCACCAATGCAGAACTTCACGTCTTTTAGCTCTCCCTTGATTATCGAGATGCTACGTGACTTGTTCGGCTTGATTTTCATCCGGGCCCAGCTGATGTTTTCCTGCAGCTTACCAAGTAGCCGCCTGGTGCAAGCTGCAGTGGTGGTCAGAGTGGTCATGTCGTCCATATATACTCGGACGGTGGAAGGCGGATCCCGTTCCTGGTTCGCTCACCCCGCCACCCATTTTGAGGCCCTGATGATGACCTCCATGGCCATTGTAAAGGCCAGGGGTGAGATCGTGCAACCTGCCATGATGCCTACTTCTACTTGCTGCCATGATGTTTTGAAGTCGGGTGTTGTGAAGCACAGCTGCAGGTCTTCAAAGTAGAATTTTACCAAGGTAGTGATGGATGTTGGAACGCGGAAGAAGTTGAAGGACTCCCAGAGAAGGCTATGCGGAACTGAACCAAAGGCATTGGCTAGGACGACGAGCCGTTCTCTCAAAATAATAGCACTCGAAAGCTGGTAAATAACTATCGGATTCCGACCGTCAGAATTTCTCGCCGCGTTTATAGTCGCTCGAGGTACAATCCGGGACCTAGGCAAGGCAATCTCCTTAATATGACCAGGAGTCCTGTTGCGCGGAATAACTTAGATAGACCTATTTTACTGAAACTCGGTTTTTTAAATATTAGATCGCTTTCATCGAAAGCCTTGTTAGTTAATAACCTTATTAGAGACCATAATCTTAACATGATTGGTCTTTGCGAGACCTGGTTAAAACCAAATCAGTTTTTACCGCTAAATGAGGCTTCGCCTCCAAACTTCGTGAGCTCGCATGTTGCGCGCCCTCAAAAGAAAGGCGGGGGTGTAGCCCTCATTTCCGAATCTAACCTAAAACTTAGTCCTCGTTTTAGCAATTCCTTTAAAACATTTGAAGTTCTCATTATGCGATCCTCAGCCGAGCTGCCGTTTTATCTTGCCGTTCTTTATCGTCCACCTGGCTCTTACTCCGGCTTTTTAGATGAATTTTCTGAATTCGTAGCTGATTTAGTAACTCATGCGGATAATATACTTATCATGGGCGACTTCAACATTCATATGAATCTCCCGTCGGAACCACTTACGGTAGCGTTTCGGACAATCATTGATATGTTTGGTTTCACGCAAATAATAAATGAAGCAACGCATATAAATGGCAATACGCTAGATTTGGTATTAACCCGAGGCTTAGCATCTTCAAAAATAATTGTATTACCATATACCAGTGCTATATCTGACCATTACTTTATCAAATTTGAAGTCTTGGCTCACTGTCATCGTTCTGACCATAATCAAAATTATAGCAGCCGTAACATTAGCTCCTCAACCATCGTTGCGCTCTCTGAGCTACTCCCTTTAGCAACTGCTTCGTTTCCTAATTATATTGGTACGATTGATGATCTCACAAACAACTTTAATGTCGCTTTGTTAAATGCGCTTGACTCCGTCGCGCCTTTAAAAACTAAAACTCGTCCAAAGAGGCTTACTCCGTGGTTTACAGAGGAAACGCGCGTACTGAAACGATCTTGTAGGAAGCTTGAGCGCAAATGGCGTGCGACCAAACTTGAGGTCTTCTGTCAGGCATGGTGCGATAGTTTACTAATATACAAAGAAGCGCTTAATTTAGCCAAAACTAATTATTATTCTAGATTAATTGTCTTACATAAAAACAATCCTAAATATTTATTTGATACCGTAGCAATGCTAACGCAACAGCGACCAACCTCGGATAGCTCTTCCTATTCAGCTCACGATTTTATGCAATTTTTTACTCAGAAGATAGAATGTATTCGTGATGAGATTAAAGACACTGTTCTTAAAATTCCGTCGAATTCCGCGATAAATTGTGTTAATAGGGACATTAGGGCTGATAACTGTCCGATAACCTTATGTCAATTTAAAAAAATATCTCTTGAGAGCCTAACAAAATTGGTTAGTGCGGCAAAACCGACAACTTGTGTGCTCGATCCGCTTCCTGGCAAACTAATTAAAGAACTGTTTACGACCCTAGGACCGTCTGTTTTAAATATAATTAATCTATCACTTACCACGGGTGTAGTACCAGCAGCTTTTAGGACCGCCGTTATCCGACCGTTACTTAAGCAACCAAACCTTGACCCAGAGAGTCTCATCAACTATAGGCCGGTTTCAAATCTTCCGTTTATTGCAAAAATTCTTGAAAAAGTCATAGCGCAACAACTTAATGAATATATGACTGTTAATAATCAATTTGAACCTTTCCAATCGGGTTTTAGAGCCGACCACTCTACTGAGACGGCCCTTGCTAAAGTTACTAATGATCTTCTCATAGCTATGGACGCCGACACCTCATCAATATTACTCTTACTCGATCTTAGTGCCGCTTTTGATACCGTTGATCATAACATATTATTAAAACGCCTTGAAACGTGTGTTGGCATTTCAGGTTCAGCGCTTTCTTGGTTTAATTCGTATCTGTCGGAGAGGACGCACCGTGTAATTCATGGCAATACGACTTCGGATCTTTGTAAGATCATATGTGGAGTTCCGCAGGGATCGGTACTTGGACCTCTATTGTTTAGCATCTATATGCTACCGCTTGGTGATATTATACGGAAATATAACATTAGTTTTCACTGTTACGCTGATGATACGCAATTATACATGCCGTTGGATATAACGAATCCCCGCGACTGCTATAAATTAGAGGCGTGCCTTGCCGAAATTAAACAATGGATGTCTTTCAATTTTTTGCGTCTTAACTCAGATAAAACCGAGATGCTCATCATTGGACCAGCGCGTCATCGGTACCTTTTCAAAGACACCACTCTGAATATCGATAAATGTAATATTATCCAAAAGGATTCAACAAAAAATCTCGGTGTTATATTTGACGCAACTATGTCTTTTCAAATGCACATTAAAAATATTACTCGAACTGCGTTTTTTCATCTGCGTAACATTGCTAAAATTCGCCCAATTCTATCAACGTGTGACGCGGAAATCTTAATCCATGCGTTTGTTACATCTCGCCTCGACTATTGTAACGCTTTGCTCTCGGGTCTCCCCATGTCGAGTATTAAAAGTCTGCAGTTAGTTCAAAATGCAGCAGCTAGACTCTTAACTAAGACGAGAAAGTTTGATCATATTACCCCGATATTAGCCAATTTGCATTGGCTTCCGGTCCACTTGAGATGTGATTTTAAAGTTCTGCTACTTACTTTTAAAATATTGCACGGCTTAGCACCTTCTTATCTCGTTGACCTCGTGGTACCATATGTTCCGTCCCGAAACCTTCGCTCACAAAATGCTGGTCTTTTAGTGATCCCGCGAGCCAAAAAGAAGTCCGCAGGTTCTAGAGCGTTCTCTATTCGGGCACCAATGCTTTGGAATGCACTTCCCTCAGATATTAGAGGCGCCACCTCAGTAGAAATGTTCAAAACACTATTAAAGACGCATTTATACTCTTGTGCATTTAGCTGAAATATTTGTTGGCCTGTTTACTGCCGCTTTTTTTTTCTTTTGTTTTCTTTTCTGCCCCCTTTTCCCCCGGCTGGGGGATTAGGTGACCGTGACCCACTAGGAAGTTTAAGGCATTGACCAACTGGGCATGCACCTGTTCCAGTGATGTCGTCTTCCTGCAGCGCGACATTTGATCAATTTATTTATATACTTTAGCATCTAATTTAATTATTTGTTGGCCTGTTTACTGCCGCTTCTTCTCTTTTCTGCCCCCTCCTTCCCCTGCTTGGGAATTAGGTGATGGGGACATGCTTTGAAGATTACGGCACTGACGAACCGGGAAGGGACCTGCTCTGCCGAAGTCGTCTTCATGCAGCGCCTTTTCTGATTTCCTTATATTTCAGCACTTCATTGAACTACTTGTTGGCCTGTTTGCTATTTCTGTTCTTTCTTTTCTGTTCCCAATTCCCCGAATTAGGTGATGGCGATTCACTTGGAAGTGGCTGTACTGAATTTACACCAACTGACCGGTACAAGATCGAAGGCTCATCTTCGGATATGCTGCCATGGATATTACGGCCCTGGATGAGGACCCACTCCACTGAAGTCATCTTCCTGCAGCACTTCATTCAATTGACTCTTATATTATCTCATCTATTATTGCATAGCATCATTGTATGTGCCAAATGTTGCCCAGTTGGCATCCATTGCAGCCTGGTCATCCTGGAAGGGGGATTCCCCCATCTGTGGTCCCTTCTCAAGGTTTCTCACTTTTCCCCTAATGAGGTTTTGTGAGTTTTTCCTTGCCCTCCTGGGGGTTAAGATCGGGGATGTCGATTGTGGCTATGTAAAGCCCTTTGAGACTGTCTGTGATTAAGGGCTATACAAATAAAATTGACTTGACTTGACTTGACTAGGTCGAGAAAGATGACATGAAGATCCCCTTTGTTCTTCTTCGCTGCTTGAATCTGATGCCAGATCATACTGGTGTGCTCCAAGCAGCCAGAGAATCCAGAAATTCCAGCCTTTTGTACGGATGTGTCAATGTACTCGTTTTTTCTCCAGGTAGGTGGTGTGTGTCAAGACGCTGAAAAAGATTTTCCCTTCAACGTTGAGAAGGCTGATTGGCCGAAATTGACTGATATCAGCGTCCTTCTCTTTTGGAATTAGTACACCTCCAGCCCTTCGCCATGCCTTTGGTATTATCCCCTTCTGCCAGACGATTCTCATTAGCCTCCAAAGATAGCGTAGGACATCTGGTGAGTTCTTGTAGAGCTTATATGACACTCCATTTGGTCCTGGTGCAGATCCTGATCTTGCACGCCCACCATGTTCTCCACTTCTTTCCATTTTGGAGGGCCGGTCTCGATGTTGACCTCTGGTGGTCGAATGGGGGGGATATCATGTGGGATGGCTAGCTGTTCATGCCTTTTCGTGTCTTGGTAGACCTTTTCCAGGTGCTCTTCAAGTTCCTTCTTTGAAGTTTGCAGGAACCCGCTTTTGTCCTTAGCGAAGAGATCTTTGACAAACTTGAAGGGATTTTTATAGAACAGGGTTCTTGTGTGTTCCTTCTTCCTGCGAAGTTTCCTCAAGTTCTCTGCTCTTCGTAAGGTTTTCAACCGGAGCTTGATGTCCCCATGGAGCAGCATGAGACCTTCTCTCTCTGGATCAGAGGCTTTTCTCCACTGTTTCCGCAGGTCCCTTCTTTCCCTGATCAGTCTCTCTATCTCTTGTTGCCTCCTAGGTTTGGTTGGTGGTGGTATTTTGTTGGTGGTTTTCCAGCTGTTCACTCCAAAGCGCTCCTCTCCATAGTGGTAGATGATGTCACCGATGTGTTCCAGCTTTCTCTCTGCAGTGCCCACTTGTTGCTCCAACATTTTCACCAGGTCGTTATTGACGGTTTCCCACTCTCTCTTCTCAATAGTTTTGGGCCACCTCACACTCTGTCTGTGCCCTTTGATCTTGTTCTCTTTGGGAGGTCTCTGTGGCTGAGTGGGTTCTACCTCCTGCAATTCTGTGTTTATAATACCCTCCTCAGTGACAGGGGGGCTGATGCTCTGCGAACTTTGGGTTTTTTCCCGTCGCTGTGCTTCACTCGACTGATTTGACGCATTACTTCGTAAGAAGTATTGGTCAATGCGAGGCCCTTGACTCGGCTTTCCCAAACACCACTTCTTTCCTTGGTGGATCTTCAACCCTGTAACTGATGTTACTTTTGCCCAGCCACAGGTGCAGACCTGAAGTGAGTGTCCTGCTGCCATTGTCTCATGCACCGTGTTCTTGCTCGTAGTCATGTTTGTTCCTAGGTCTGTAACCGTGTGGTCAGTCATTGAGCCATCTTGCGCCCCCGCTCTCGCAGGCTGTAGGGGTGTCATTCTTTGTAGACTTTCTGTAGCACTTGGCGGGTGTCTCCAACAAACTGAACACAGTGTCAGAGACTGCCAGCATGGGTAGCTAGCCCATGTCAGCCCCAGTGGGGTCTATTCCCTCCTGTCAGCAGTCTCTCCAGGCTGTCACACAGACTTTTTCTAAGTGTTGCTGTATCTCATGAAGGAAATACTGGACAAAGAAATTAATGACTTCCCAGGCTTCAGGATGCATTTTTACACTATATAAATGTGGAAATTTACATTGGAAACGTTTGGTTTAGCTGTTAATGAAGTTTCGTTTTTTTAGTGCTGCAAATTCATTGTCTGCTGGCGCTGTACACATTTTCTAAGTGTTGCAATATCTCATGAAGGAAATACTGGACAATCAAATTAATGACTTTCCAGGCTTCAGGATGCCTTTCTACACTATATAAAGGTGGAAATTTACATTGGAAACGTTTGGTTTAGCTGTTATAAAAGTTTGTTTTTTTAGTGCTGTAAATGCATTCTCAGCTCGCGCTGTACACATTTGCTATGTGAGGCATTATCTCATAAGGGAAATACTGGACAATCAAATTAATGACTTCCCAGGCTTCAGGATGCCTTTTTACACTATATAAAGGTGGAAATTTACATTGGAAACGTTTGGTTTAGCTGTTATAAAAGTTTGGTTTTTTAGTGCTGTAAATGCATTTTCAGCTCGCGCTGTACACATTTGCTATGTGAGGCATTATCTCAAAAGGGAAATACTGGACAATCAAATTAATGACATCCCAGGCTTCAGGATGCCTTTTTACACTATATAAAGGTGGAAATTTACATTGGAAACGTTTGGTTTAGCTGTTATAAAAGTTTGGTTTTTTAGTGCTGTAAATGCATTTTCAGCTCGCGCTGTACACATTTGCTATGGTGAGGCATTATCTCATAAGGGAAATACTGGACAATCAAATTAATGACTTCCCAGGCTTCAGGATGTCTTTTTACACTATATAAAGGTGGAAATTTACATTGGAAACGTTTGGTTTAGCTGTTATAAAAGTTTGTTTTTTTTGTGCTGTAAATGCATTTTCAGCTCACGCTGTACACATTTGCTATGAGAGGCATTATCTCATAAGGGAAATATTGGACAATCAAATTAATGACTGCCCAGGCTTCAGGATGCCTTTCTACACTATATAAAGGTGGAAATTTACATTGGAAACGTTTGGTTTAGCTGTTAATGAAGTTTCGTTTTTTTAGTGCTGCAAATTCATTGTCTGCTGGCGCTGTACACTTTTTCTAAGTGTTGCAATATCTCATGAAGGAAATACTGGACAATCAAATTAATGACTTTCCAGGCTTCAGGATGCCTTTCTACACTATATAAAGGTGGAAATTTACATTGGAAACGTTTGGTTTAGCTGTTATAAAAGTTTGGTTTTTTAGTGCTGTAAATGCATTTTCAGCTCGCGCTGTACACATTTGCTATGAGAGGCATTATCTCATAAGGGAAATATTGGACAATCAAATTAATGACTGCCCAGGCTTCAGGATGTCTTTTTACACTATATAAAGGTGAAAATTTACATTGGAAACGTTTAGTTTAGCTGTTATAAAAGTTTGTTTTTTTAGTGCTGTAAATGCATTTTCAGCTCGCGCTGTACACATTTGCTATGTGAGGCATTATCTCATAAGGGAAATACTGGACAATCAAATTAATGACTTCCCAGGCTTCAGGATGCCTTTTTACACTATATAAATGTGGAAATTTACATTGGAAACGTTTGGTTTAGCTGGAAATGAAGTTTCGTTTTTTTAGTGCTGCAAATTCATTGTCTGCTGGCGCTGTGCACTTTTTCTAAGTGTTGCAATATCTCATGAAGGAAATACTGGACAATCAAATTCATGACTTTCCAGGCTTCAGGATGCCTTTCTACACTATATAAAGGTGGAAATTTACATTGGACACGTTTGGTTTAGCTGTTATAAAAGTTTGGTTTTTTAGTGCTGTAAATGCATTTTCAGCTCGCACTGTACACATTTGCTATGTGAGGCATTATCTCATAAGGGAAATACTGGACAATCAAATTAATGACTTCCCAGGCTTCAGGATGCCTTTTTACACTATATAAAGGTGGAAATGTACATTGGAAACGTTTGGTTTAGCTGTTATAAAAGTTTGGTTTTTTAGTGCTGTAAATGCATTTTCAGCTCGCGCTGTACTCATTTGCTATGTGAGGCATTATCTCATAAGGGAAATACTGGACAATCAAATTAATGACTTCCCAGGGTTCAGGATGCCTTTTTACACTATATAAATGTGGAAATTTACATTGGAAACGTTTGGTTTAGCTGTTAATGAAGTTTCGTTTTTTTAGTGCTGAAAATTCATTGTCTGCTGGCGCTGTACACTTTTTCTAAGTGTTGCAATATCTCATGAAGGAAATACTGGACAATCAAATTAATGACTTTCCAGGCTTCAGGATGCCTTTCTACACTATATAAAGGTGGAAATTTACATTGGAAACGTTTGGTTTAGCTGTTATAAAAGTTTGGTTTTTTAGTGCTGTAAATGCTATGTGAGGCATTATCTCATAAGGGAAATATTGGACAATCAAATTAATGACTGCCCAGGCTTCAGGATGTCTTTTTTACACTATATAAAGGTGGAAATTTACATTGGAAACGTTTAGTTTAGCTGTTATAAAAGTTAGTTTTTTTAGTGCTGTAAATGCATTTTCAGCTCGCGCTGTACACATTTGCTATGTGAGGCATTATCTCATAAGGGAAATACTGGACAATCAAATTAATGACTTCCCAGGCTTCAGGATGCCTTTTTACACTATATAAATGTGGAAATTTACATTGGAAACGTTTGGTTTAGCTGTTAATGAAGTTTCGTTTTTTTAGTGCTGCAAATTCATTGTCTGCTGGCGCTGTACACTTTTTCTAAGTGTTGCAATATCTCATGAAGGAAATACTGGACAATCAAATTAATGACTTCCCAGGCTTCAGGATGCCTTTTTACACTATATAAATGTGGAAATTTACATTGGAAACGTTTGGTTTAGCTGTTAATGAAGTTTCGTTTTTTTAGTGCTGCAAATTCATTGTCTGCTGTCGCTGTACACTTTTTCTAAGTGTTGCAATATCTCATGAAGGAAATACTGGACAATCAAATTAATGACTTTCCAGGCTTCAGGATGCCTTTTTACACTATATAAAGGTGTAAATTTACATTGGAAACGTTTGGTTTAGCTGTTATAAACGTTTGTTTTTTTAGTGCTGTAAATGCATTTTCAGCTCGCGCTGTACACATTTGCTATGTGAGGCATTATCCCATAAGGGAAATACTGGACAATCAAATTAATGACTTACCAGGCTTCAGGAGACCTTTTTACACTATATAGAGGTGGAAATTTACATTGGAAACGTTTAGTTTAGCTGTTATAAAAGTTTGTTTTTTTAGTGCTGTAAATGCATTTTCAGCTCGCGCTGTACACATTTGCTATGTGAGGCATTATCTCATAAGGGAAATAATGGACAATCAAATTAATGACTTCCCAGGCTTCAGGATGCCTTTTTACACTATATAAATGTGGAAATTTACATTGGAAACGTTTGGTTTAGCTGTTAATGAAGTTTCGTTTTTTTAGTGCTGCAAATTCATTGTCTGCTGGCGCTGTACACTTTTTCTAAGTGTTGCATTTTCTCATGAAGGAAATACTGGACAATCAAATTAATGACTTTCCAGGCTTCAGGATGCCTTTTTACACTATATAAAGGTGGAAATTTACATTGTAAACGTTTGGTTTAGCTGTTATAAAAGTTTGTTTTTTTAGTGCTGTAAATGCATTTTCAGCTCGCGCTGTACACATTTGCTATGTGAGACATTATCTCATAATGGAAATGCTGGACAATCAAATTAATGACTTCCCAGGCTTCAGGAGACCTTTTTACACTATATAATTGTGGAAATTTACATTGGAAACGTTTGGTTTAGCTGTTATAAAAGTTTGGTTTTTTAGTGCTGTAAATGCATTTTCAGCTCGCGCTGTACACATTTGCTATGAGAGGCATTATCTCATAAGGAAAATATTGGACAATCAAATTAATGACTGCCCAGGCTTCAGGATATCTTTTTACACTATATAAAGGTGGAAATTTACATTGGAAACGTTTGGTTTAGCTGTTAATGAAGTTTCGTTTTTTTAGTGCTGCAAATTCATTGTCTGCTGGCGCTGTACACTTTTTCTAAGTGTTGCAATATCTCATGAAGGAAATACTGGACAATCAAATTAATGACTTTCCAGGCTTCAGGATGCCTTTCTACACTATATAAAGGTGGAAATTTACATTGGAAACGTTTGGTTTAGCTGTTATAAAAGTTTGGTTTTTTAGTGCTGTAAATGCATTTTCAGCTCGCGCTGTACACATTTGCTATGAGAGGCATTATCTCATAAGGGAAATATTGGACAATCAAATTAATGACTGCCCAGGCTTCAGGATGTCTTTTTACACTATATAAAGGTGAAAATTTACATTGGAAACGTTTAGTTTAGCTGTTATAAAAGTTTGTTTTTTTAGTGCTGTAAATGCATTTTCAGCTCGCGCTGTACACATTTGCTATGTGAGGCATTATCTCATAAGGGAAATACTGGACAATCAAATTAATGACTTCCCAGGCTTCAGGATGCCTTTTTACACTATATAAATGTGGAAATTTACATTGGAAACGTTTGGTTTAGCTGTAAATGAAGTTTCGTTTTTTTAGTGCTGCAAATTCATTGTCTGCTGGCGTTGTACACTTTTTCTAAGTGTTGCAATATCTCATGTAGGAAATACTGGACAATCAAATTAATGACTTTCCAGGCTTCAGGATGCCTTTCTACACTATATAAAGGTGGAAATTTACATTGGAAACGTTTGGTTTAGCTGTTATAAAAGTTTGGTTTTTTAGTGCTGTAAATGCATTTTCAGCTCGCGCTGTACACATTTGCTATGAGAGGCATTATCTCATAAGGGAAATATTGGACAATCAAATTAATGACTGCCCAGGCTTCAGGATGTTTTTTTTACACTATATAAAGGTGGAAATTTACATTGGAAACGTTTGGTTTAGCTGTTATAAAAGTTTGGTTTTTTAGTGCTGTAAATGCATTTTCAGCTCGCGCTGTACACATTTTCTATGAGAGGCATTATCTCATAAGGGAAATATTGGACAATCAAATTAATGACTGCCCAGGCTTCAGGATGTCTTTTTACACTATATAAAGGTGGAAATTTACATTGGAAACGTTTAGTTTAGCTGTTATAAAAGTTTGTTTTTTTAGTGCTGTAAATGCATTTTCAGCTCGCGCTGTACACATTTGCTATGTGAGGCATTATCTCATAAGGGAAATACTGGACAATCAAATTAATGACTTCCCAGGCTTCAGGATGCCTTTTTACACTATATAAATGTGGAAATTTACATTGGAAACGTTTGGTTTAGCTGTTATAAAAGTTTGTTTTTTTCGTGCTGTAAATGCATTTTCAGCACTAAAAAACCATACTTTTATAACAGCTAAACCAAACGTTTCCAATGTAAATTTCCACCTTTATATAGTGTAAAAAGACATCCTGAAGCCTGGGCAGTCATTAATTTGATTGTCCAATATTTCCCTTATGAGATAATGCCTCTCATAGCAAATGTGTACAGCGCGAGCTGAAAATGCATTTACAGCACTAAAAAACCAAACTTTTATTACAGCTAAACCAAACGTTTCCAATGTAAATTTCCACCTTTATATAGTGTAAAAAGGCATCCTGAAGCCTGGAAAGTCATTAATTTGATTGTCCAGTATTTCCTTCATGAGATATTGCAACACTTAGAAAAAGTGTACAGCGCCAGCAGACAATGAATTTTCAGCACTAAAAAACGAAACTTCATTAACAGCTAAACCAAACGTTTCCAATGTAAATTTCCACATTTATAGAGTGTAAAAAGGCATCCTGAAGCCTGGGAAGTCATTAATTTGATTGTCCAGTATTTCCCTTATGAGATAATGCCTCACATAGCAAATGTGTACAGTGCGAGCTGAAAATGCATTTTCAGCACTAAAAAACCAAACTTTTATAACAGCTAAACCAAACGTTTCCAATGTAAATTTCCACCTTTATATAGTGTAAAAAGACATCCTGAAGCCTGGGCAGTCATTCATTTGATTGTCCAATATTTCCCTTATGAGATAATGCCTCTCATAGCAAATGTGTACAGCGCGAGCTGAAAATGCATTTACAGCACTAAAAAACCAAACTTTTATAACAGCTAAACCAAACGTTTCCAATGTACATTTCCACCTTTATATAGTGTAGAAAGGCATCCTGAAGCCTGGAAAGTCATTAATTTGATTGTCCAGTATTTCCTTCATGAGATATTGCAACACTTAGAAAAAGTGTACAGCGCCAGCAGACAATGAATTTTCAGCACTAAAAAAACGAAACTTCATTAACAGCTAAACTAAACGTTTCCAATGTAAATTTCCACCTTTATATAGTGTAAAAAGACATCCTGAAGCCTGGGCAGTCATTAATTTGATTGTCCAATATTTCCATTATGAGATAATGCCTCTCATAGCAAATGTGTACAGCGCGAGCTGAAAATGCATATACAGCACTAAAAAACCAAACTTTTATAACAGCTAAACCAAACGTTTCCAATGTAAATTTCCACCTTTAGATAGTGTAAAAAGACATCCTGAAGCCTGGGCAGTCATTAATTTGATTGTCCAGTATTTCCCTTATGAGATAATGCCTCACATAGCAAATGTGTACAGTGCGAGCTGAAAATGCATTTTCAGCACTAAAAAACCAAACTTTTATAACAGCTAAACCAAACGTTTCCAATGTAAATTTCCACCTTTAGATAGTGTAAAAAGACATCCTGAAGCCTGGGCAGTCATTAATTTGATTGTCCAGTATTTCCCTTATGAGATAATGCCTCACATAGCAAATGTGTACAGTGCGAGCTGAAAATGCATTTTCAGCACTAAAAAAAACAAACTTTTATAACAGCTAAACCAAACGTTTCCAATGTAAATTTCCACCTTTATATAGTGTAAAAAGACATCCTGAAGCCTGGGCAGTCATTAATTTGATTGTCCAATATTTCCCTTATGAGATAATGCCTCTCATAGCAAATGTGTACAGCGCGAGCTGAAAATGCATTTACAGCACTAAAAAACCAAACTTTTATAACAGCTAAACCAAACGTTTCCAATGTAAATTTCCACCTTTATATAGTGTAGAAAGGCATCCTGAAGCCTGGAAAGTCATTAATTTGATTGTCCAGTATTTCCTTCATGAGATATTGCAACACTTAGAAAAAGTGTACAGCGCCAGCAGACAATGAATTTTCAGCACTAAAAAAACGAAACTTCATTAACAGCTAAACCAAACGTTTCCAATGTAAATTTCCACATTTATAGAGTGTAAAAAGGCATCCTGAAGCCTGGGAAGTCATTAATTTGATTGTCCAGTATTTCCCTTATGAGATAATGCCTCACATAGCAAATGTGTACAGTGCGAGCTGAAAATGCATTTTCAGCACTAAAAAAACAAACTTTTATAACAGCTAAACCAAACGTTTCCAATGTAAATTTCCACCTTTATATAGTGTAAAAAGACATCCTGAAGCCTGGGCAGTCATTAATTTGATTGTCCAGTATTTCCCTTATGAGATAATGCCTCACATAGCAAATGTGTACAGTGCGAGCTGAAAATGCATTTTCAGCACTAAAAAAACCAAACTTTTATAACAGCTAAACCAAACGTTTCCAATGTAAATTTCCACCTTTATATATTGTAAAAAGACATCCTGAAGCCTAGGCAGTCATTAATTTGATTGTCCAATATTTCCCTTATGAGACAATGCCTCTCATAGCAAATGTGTACAGCGCGAGCTGAAAATGCATTTTCAGCACTAAAAAAACAAACTTTTATAACAGCTAAACCAAACGTTTCCAATGTAAATTTCCACCTTTATATAGTGTAGAAAGGCATCCTGAAGCCTGGAAAGTCATTAATTTGATTGTCCAGTATTTCCTTCATGAGATATTGCAACACTTAGAAAAAGTGTACAGCGCCAGCAGACAATGAATTTTCAGCACTAAAAAAACGAAACTTCATTAACAGCTAAACCAAACGTTTCCAATGTAAATTTCCACATTTATAGAGTGTAAAAAGGCATCCTGAAGCCTGGGAAGTCATTAATTTGATTGTCCAGTATTTCCCTTATGAGATAATGCCTCACATAGCAAATGTGTACAGTGCGAGCTGAAAATGCATTTTCAGCACTAAAAAAACAAACTTTTATAACAGCTAAACCAAACGTTTCCAATGTAAATTTCCACCTTTATATAGTGTAAAAAGACATCCTGAAGCCTGGGCAGTCATTAATTTGATTGTCCAGTATTTCCCTTATGAGATAATGCCTCACATAGCAAATGTGTACAGTGCGAGCTGAAAATGCATTTTCAGCACTAAAAAAACCAAACTTTTATAACAGCTAAACCAAACGTTTCCAATGTAAATTTTCACCTTTATATAGTGTAAAAAGACATCCTGAAGCCTAGGCAGTCATTAATTTGATTGTCCAATATTTCCCTTATGAGACAATGCCTCTCATAGCAAATGTGTACAGCGCGAGCTGAAAATGCATTTTCAGCACTAAAAAAACAAACTTTTATAACAGCTAAACCAAACGTTTCCAATGTACATTTCCACCTTTATATAGTGTAGAAAGGCATCCTGAAGCCTGGAAAGTCATTGATTTGATTGTCCAGTATTTCCTTCATGAGATATTGCAACACTTAGAAAAAGTGTACAGCGCCAGCAGACAATGAATTTTCAGCACTAAAAAAACGAAACTTCATTAACAGCTAAACTAAACGTTTCCAATGTAAATTTCCAACTTTATATAGAGTAAAAAGACATCCTGAAGCCTGGGCAGCCATTAATTTGATTGTCCAATATTTCCCTTATGAGATAATGCCTCTCGTAGCAAATGTGTACAGCGCGAGCTGAAAATGCATTTACAGCACTAAAAAAACAAACTTTTATAACAGCTAAACCAAACGTTTCCAATGTAAATTTCCACCTTTATATAGTGTAAAAAGACATCCTGAAGCCTGGGCAGTCATTAATTTGATTGTCCAATATTTCCCTTATGAGATAATGCCTCTCATAGCAAATGTGTACAGCGCGAGCTGAAAATGCATTTACAGCACTAAAAAACCAAACTTTTATAACAGCTAAACCAAACGTTTCCAATGTAAATTTCCACCTTTATATAGTGTAGAAAGGCATCCTGAAGCCTGGAAAGTCATTAATTTGATTGTCCAGTATTTCCTTCATGAGATATTGCAACACTTAGAAAAAGTGTACAGCGCCAGCAGACAATGAATTTTCAGCACTAAAAAAAACGAAACTTCATTAACAGCTAAACTAAACGTTTCCAATGTAAATTTCCACCTTTATATAGTGTAAAAAGACATCCTGAAGCCTGGGCAGTCATTAATTTGATTGTCCAATATTTCCCTTATGAGATAATGCCTCTCATAGCAAATGTGTACAGTGCGAGCTGAAAATGCATTTACAGCACTAAAAAACCAAACTTTTATAACAGCTAAACCAAACGTTTCCAATGTAAATTTCCACCTTTATATAGTGTAAAAAGACATCCTGAAGCCTGGGCAGTCATTAATTTGATTGTCCAATATTTCCCTTTTGAGATAATGCCTCTCATAGCAAATGTGTACAGCGCGAGCTGAAAATGCATTTACAGCACTAAAAAACCAAACTTTTATAACAGCTAAACCAAACGTTTCCAATGTACATTTCCACCTTTATATAGTGTAGAAAGGCATCCTGAAGCCTGGAAAGTCATTAATTTGATTGTCCAGTATTTCCTTCATGAGATATTGCAACACTTAGAAAAAGTGTACAGCGCCAGCAGACAATGAATTTTCAGCACTAAAAAAACGAAACTTCATTAACAGCTAAACTAAACGTTTCCGATGTAAATTTCCACCCTTATATAGTGTAAAAAGACATCCTGAAGCCTGGGCAGTCATTAATTTGATTGTCTAATATTTCCCTTATGAGATAATGCCTCTCATAGCAAATGTGTACAGCGCGAGCTGAAAATGCATTTACAGCACTAAAAAACCAAACTTTTATAACAGCTAAACCAAACGTTTCCAATGTACATTTCCACCTTTATATAGTGTAGAAAGGCATCCTGAAGCCTGGAAAGTCATTAATTTGATTGTCCAGTATTTCCTTCATGAGATATTGCAACACTTAGAAAAAGTGTACAGCGCCAGCAGACAATGAATTTTCAGCACTAAAAAAACGAAACTTCATTAACAGCTAAACTAAACGTTTCCAATGTATATTTCCACCTTTATATAGTGTAAAAAGACATCCTGAAGCCTGGGCAGTCATTAATTTGATTGTCCAATATTTCCCTTATGAGATAATGCCTCTCATAGCAAATGTGTACAGCGCGAGCTGAAAATGCATTTACAGCACTAAAAAAACAAACTTTTATAACAGCTAAACCAAACGTTTCCAATGTAAATTTCCACCTTTATATAGTGTAAAAAGACATCCTGAAGCCTGGGCAGTCATTAATTTGATTGTCCAGTATTTCCCTTATGAGATAATGCCTCACATAGCAAATGTGGACAGTGCGAGCTGAAAATGCATTTTCAGCACTAAAAAAACCAAACTTTTATAACAGCTAAACCAAACGTTTCCAATGTAAATTTCCACCTTTATATAGTGTAAAAAGACATCCTGAAGCCTGGGCAGTCATTAATTTGATTGTCCAGTATTTCCCTTATGAGATAATGCCTCACACAGCAAATGTGTACAGTGCGAGCTGAAAATGCATTTTCAGCACTAAAAAAACCAAACTTTTATAACAGCTAAACCAAACGTTTCCAATGTAAATTTCCACCTTTATATAGTGTAAAAAGACATCCTGAAGCCTGGGCAATCATTAATTTGATTGTCCAATATTTCCCTTCTGAGATAATGCCTCTCATAGCAAATGTGTACAGCGCGAGCTGAAAATGCATTTACAGCACTAAAAAACCAAACTTTTATAACAGCTAAACCAAACGTTTCCAATGTACATTTCCACCTTTATATAGTGTAGAAAGGCATCCTGAAGCCTGGAAAGTAATTAATTTGATTGTCCAGTATTTCCTTCATGAGATATTGCAACACATAGAAAAAGTGTACAGCGCCAGCAGACAATGAATTTTCAGCACTAAAAAAACGAAACTTCATTAACAGCTAAACTAAACGTTTCCAATGTAAATTTCCACCTTTATATAGTGTAGAAAGGCATCCTGAAGCCTGGAAAGTCATTAATTTGATTGTCCAGTATTTCCTTCATGAGATATTGCAACACTTAGAAAAAGTGTACAGCGCCAGCAGACAATGAATTTTCAGCACTAAAAAAACGAAACTTCATTAACAGCTAAACTAAACGTTTCCAATGTAAATTTCCACCCTTATATAGTGTAAAAAGACATCCTGAAGCCTGGGCAGTCATTAATTTGATTGTCCAATATTTCCCTTATGAGATAATGCTTCTCATAGCAAATGTGTACAGCGCGAGCTGAAAATGCATTTACAGCACTAAAAAACCAAACTTTTATAACAGCTAAACCAAACGTTTCCAATGTAAATTTCCACCTTTATATAGTGTAGAAAGGCATCCTGAAGCCTGGAAAGTCATTAATTTGATTGTCCAGTATTTCCTTCATGAGATATTGCAACACTTAGAAAAAGTGTACAGCGCCAGCAGACAATGAATTTTCAGCACTAAAAAAACGAAACTTCATTAACAGCTAAACCAAACGTTTCCAATGTAAATTTCCACATTTATAGAGTGTAAAAAGGCATCCTGAAGCCTGGGAAGTCATTAATTTGATTGTCCAGTATTTCCCTTATGAGATAATGCCTCACATAGCAAATGTGTACAGTGCGAGCTGAAAATGCATTTTCAGCACTAAAAAACCAAACTTTTATAACAGCTAAACCAAACGTTTCCAATGTAAATTTCCACCTTTATATAGTGTAAAAAGACATCCTGAAGCCTGGGCAGTCATTAATTTGATTGTCCAGTATTTCCCTTATGAGATAATGCCTCACACAGCAAATGTGTACAGTGCGAGCTGAAAATGCATTTTCAGCACTAAAAAAACCAAACTTTTATAACAGCTAAACCAAACGTTTCCAATGTAAATTTCCACCTTTATATAGTGTAAAAAGACATCCTGAAGCCTGGGCAGTCATTAATTTGATTGTCCAATATTTCCCTTCTGAGATAATGCCTCTCATAGCAAATGTGTACAGCGCGAGATGAAAATGCATTTACAGCACTAAAAAACCAAACTTTTATAACAGCTAAACCAAACGTTTCCAATGTACATTTCCACCTTTATATAGTGTAGAAAGGCATCCTGAAGCCTGGAAAGTCATTAATTTGATTGTCCAGTATTTCCTTCATGAGATATTGCAACACTTAGAAAAAGTGTACAGCGCCAGCAGACAATGAATTTTCAGCACTAAAAAAACGAAACTTCATTAACAGCTAAACTAAACGTTTCCAATGTAAATTTCCACCCTTATATAGTGTAAAAATACATCCTGAAGCCTGGGCAGTCATTAATTTGATTGGCCAATATTTCCCTTATGAGATAATGCCTCTCATAGCAAATGTGTACAGCGCGAGCTGAAAATGCATTTACAGCACTAAAAAAACAAACTTTTATAACAGCTAAACCAAACGTTTCCAATGTAAATTTCCACCTTTATATAGTGTAGAAAGGCATCCTGAAGCCTGGAAAGTCATTAATTTGATTGTCCAGTATTTCCTTCATGAGATATTGCAACACTTAGAAAAAGTGTACAGCGCCAGCAGACAATGAATTTTCAGCACTAAAAAAACGAAACTTCATTAACAGCTAAACCAAACGTTTCCAATGTAAATTTCCACATTTATAGAGTGTAAAAAGGCATCCTGAAGCCTGGGAAGTCATTAATTTGATTGTCCAGTATTTCCCTTATGAGATAATGCCTCACATAGCAAATGTGTACAGTGCGAGCTGAAAATGCATTTTCAGCACTAAAAAAACAAACTTTTATAACAGCTAAACCAAACGTTTCCAATGTAAATTTCCACCTTTATATAGTGTAAAAAGACATCCTGAAGCCTGGGCAGTCATTAATTTGATTGTCCAGTATTTCCCTTATGAGATAATGCCTCACATAGCAAATGTGTACAGTGCGAGCTGAAAATGCATTTTCAGCACTAAAAAAACCAAACTTTTATAACAGCTAAACCAAACGTTTCCAATGTAAATTTCCACCTTTATATAGTGTAAAAAGACATCCTGAAGCCTAGGCAGTCATTAATTTGATTGTCCAATATTTCCCTTATGAGACAATGCCTCTCATAGCAAATGTGTACAGCGCGAGCTGAAAATGCATTTTCAGCACTAAAAAAACAAACTTTTATAACAGCTAAACCAAACGTTTCCAATGTACATTTCCACCTTTATATAGTGTAGAAAGGCATCCTGAAGCCTGGAAAGTCATTGATTTGATTGTCCAGTATTTCCTTCATGAGATATTGCAACACTTAGAAAAAGTGTACAGCGCCAGCAGACAATGAATTTTCAGCACTAAAAAAACGAAACTTCATTAACAGCTAAACTAAACGTTTCCAATGTAAATTTCCAACTTTATATAGAGTAAAAAGACATCCTGAAGCCTGGGCAGCCATTAATTTGATTGTCCAATATTTCCCTTATGAGATAATGCCTCTCGTAGCAAATGTGTACAGCGCGAGCTGAAAATGCATTTACAGCACTAAAAAACCAAACTTTTATAACAGCTAAACCAAACGTTTCCAATGTAAATTTCCACCTTTATATAGTGTAAAAAGACATCCTGAAGCCTGGGCAGTCATTAATTTGATTGTCCAATATTTCCCTTATGAGATAATGCCTCTCATAGCAAATGTGTACAGCGCGAGCTGAAAATGCATTAACAGCACTAAAAAACCAAACTTTTATAACAGCTAAACCAAACGTTTCCAATGTAAATTTCCACCTTTATATAGTGTAGAAAGGCATCCTGAAGCCTGGAAAGTCATTAATTTGATTGTCCAGTATTTCCTTCATGAGATATTGCAACACTTAGAAAAAGTGTAAAGCGCCAGCAGACAATGAATTTTCAGCACTAAAAAAAACGAAACTTCATTAACAGCTAAACTAAACGTTTCCAATGTAAATTTCCACCTTTATATAGTGTAAAAAGACATCCTGAAGCCTGGGCAGTCATTAATTTGATTGTCCAATATTTCCCTTATGAGATAATGCCTCTCATAGCAAATGTGTACAGCGCGAGCTGAAAATGCATTTACAGCACTAAAAAACCAAACTTTTATAACAGCTAAACCAAACGTTTCCAATGTAAATTTCCACCTTTATATAGTGTAGAAAGGCATCCTGAAGCCTGGAAAGTCATTAATTTGATTGTCCAGTATTTCCTTCATGAGATATTGCAACACTTAGAAAAAGTGTACAGCGCCAGCAGACAATGAATTTTCAGCACTAAAAAAACGAAACTTCATTAACAGCTAAACCAAACGTTTCCAATGTAAATTTCCACATTTATAGAGTGTAAAAAGGCATCCTGAAGCCTGGGAAGTCATTAATTTGATTGTCCAGTATTTCCCTTATGAGATAATGCCTCACATAGCAAATGTGTACAGTGCGAGCTGAAAATGCATTTTCAGCACTAAAAAACCAAACTTTTATAACAGCTAAACCAAACGTTTCCAATGTAAATTTCCACCTTTTTATAGTGTAAAAAGACATCCTGAAGCCTGGGCAGTCATTAATTTGATTGTCCAATATTTCCCTTTTGAGATAATGCCTCTCATAGCAAATGTGTACAGCGCGAGCTGAAAATGCATTTACAGCACTAAAAAACCAAACTTTTATAACAGCTAAACCAAACGTTTCCAATGTACATTTCCACCTTTATATAGTGTAGAAAGGCATCCTGAAGCCTGGAAAGTCATTAATTTGATTGTCCAGTATTTCCTTCATGAGATATTGCAACACTTAGAAAAAGTGTACAGCGCCAGCAGACAATGAATTTTCAGCACTAAAAAAACGAAACTTCATTAACAGCTAAACTAAACGTTTCCGATGTAAATTTCCACCCTTATATAGTGTAAAAAGACATCCTGAAGCCTGGGCAGTCATTAATTTGATTGTCTAATATTTCCCTTATGAGATAATGCCTCTCATAGCAAATGTGTACAGCGCGAGCTGAAAATGCATTTACAGCACTAAAAAACCAAACTTTTATAACAGCTAAACCAAACGTTTCCAATGTACATTTCCACCTTTATATAGTGTAGAAAGGCATCCTGAAGCCTGGAAAGTCATTAATTTGATTGTCCAGTATTTCCTTCATGAGATATTGCAACACTTAGAAAAAGTGTACAGCGCCAGCAGACAATGAATTTTCAGCACTAAAAAAACGAAACTTCATTAACAGCTAAACCAAACGTTTCCAATGTAAATTTCCACATTTATAGAGTGTAAAAAGGCATCCTGAAGCCTGGGAAGTCATTAATTTGATTGTCCAGTATTTCCCTTATGAGATAATGCCTCTCATAGCAAATGTGTACAGCGCGAGCTGAAAATGCATTTACAGCACTAAAAAACCAAACTTTTATAACAGCTAAACCAAACGTTTCCAATGTACATTTCCACCTTTATATAGTGTAGAAAGGCATCCTGAAGCCTGGAAAGTCATTAATTTGATTGTCCAGTATTTCCTTCATGAGATATTGCAACACTTAGAAAAAGTGTACAGCGCCAGCAGACAATGAATTTTCAGCACTAAAAAAACCAAACTTCATTAACAGCTAAACTAAACGTTTCCAATGTAAATTTCCACCTTTATATAGTGTAAAAAGACATCCTGAAGCCTGGGCAGTCATTAATTTGATTGTCCAATATTTCCATTATGAGATAATGCCTCTCATAGCAAATGTGTACAGCGCGAGCTGAAAATGCATATACAGCACTAAAAAACCAAACTTTTATAACAGCTAAACCAAACGTTTCCAATGTAAATTTCCACCTTTATATAGTGTAGAAAGGCATCCTGAAGCCTGGAAAGTCATTAAATTGATTGTCCAGTATTTCCTTCATGAGAAATTGCAACACTTAGAAAAAGTGTACAGCGCCAGCAGACAATGAATTTTCAGTACTAAAAAAACGAAACTTCATTAACAGCTAAACTAAACGTTTCCAATGTAAATTTCCACCCTTATATAGTGTAAAAATACACCCTGAAGCCTGGGCAGTCATTAATTTGATTGTCCAATATTTCCCTTATGAGATAATGCCTCTCATAGCAAATGTGTACAGCGCGAGCTGAAAATGCATTTACAGCACTAAAAAACCAAACTTTTATAACAGCTAAACCAAACGTTTCCAATGTAAATTTCCACCTTTATATAGTGTAAAAAGACATCCTGAAGCCTGGGCAGTCATTAATTTGATTGTCCAGTATTTCCCTTATGAGATAATGCCTCACATAGCAAAAGTGTACAGTGCGAGCTGAAAATGCATTTTCAGCACTAAAAAAACCAAACTTTTATAACAGCTAAACCAAACGTTTCCAATGTAAATTTCCACCTTTATATAGTGTAAAAAGACATCCTGAAGCCTGGGCAGTCATTAATTTGATTGTCCAATATTTCCCTTCTGAGATAATGCCTCTCATAGCAAATGTGTACAGCGCGAGCTGAAAATGCATTTACAGCACTAAAAAACCAAACTTTTATAACAGCTAAACCAAACGTTTCCAATGTACATTTCCACCTTTATATAGTGTAGAAAGGCATCCTGAAGCCTGGAAAGTCATTAATTTGATTGTCCAGTATTTCCTTCATGAGATATTGCAACACTTAGAAAAAGTGTACAGCGCCAGCAGACAATGAATTTTCAGCACTAAAAAAACGAAACTTCATTAACAGCTAAACTAAACGTTTCCAATGTAAATTTCCACCCTTATATAGTGTAAAAATACATCCTGAAGCCTGGGCAGTCATTAATTTGATTGTCCAATATTTCCCTTATGAGATAATGCCTCTCATAGCAAATGTGTACAGCGCGAGCTGAAAATGCATTTACAGCACTAAAAAACCAAACTTTTATAACAGCTAAACCAAACGTTTCCAATGTAAATTTCCACCTTTATATAGTGTAGAAAGGCATCCTGAAGCCTGGAAAGTCATTAATTTGATTGTCCAGTATTTCCTTCATGAGATATTGCAACACTTAGAAAAAGTGTACAGCGCCAGCAGACAATGAATTTTCAGCACTAAAAAAACGAAACTTCATTAACAGCTAAACCAAACGTTTCCAATGTAAATTTCCACATTTATAGAGTGTAAAAAGGCATCCTGAAGCCTGGGAAGTCATTAATTTGATTGTCCAGTATTTCCCTTATGAGATAATGCCTCACATAGCAAATGTGTACAGTGCGAGCTGAAAATGCATTTTCAGCACTAAAAAAACAAACTTTTATAACAGCTAAACCAAACGTTTCCAATGTAAATTTCCACCTTTATATAGTGTAAAAAGACATCCTGAAGCCTGGGCAGTCATTAATTTGATTGTCCAGTATTTCCCTTATGAGATAATGCCTCACATAGCAAATGTGTACAGTGCGAGCTGAAAATGCATTTTCAGCACTAAAAAAACCAAACTTTTATAACAGCTAAACCAAACGTTTCCAATGTACATTTCCACCTTTATATAGTGTAGAAAGGCATCCTGAAGCCTGGAAAGTCATTGATTTGATTGTCCAGTATTTCCTTCATGAGATATTGCAACACTTAGAAAAAGTGTACAGCGCCAGCAGACAATGAATTTTCAGCACTAAAAAAACGAAACTTCATTAACAGCTAAACTAAACGTTTCCAATGTAAATTTCCAACTTTATATAGAGTAAAAAGACATCCTGAAGCCTGGGCAGCCATTAATTTGATTGTCCAATATTTCCCTTATGAGATAATGCCTCTCATAGCAAATGTGTACAGCGCGAGCTGAAAATGCATTTACAGCACTAAAAAACCAAACTTTTATAACAGCTAAACCAAACGTTTCCAATGTAAATTTCCACCTTTATATAGTGTAAAAAGACATCCTGAAGCCTGGGCAGTCATTAATTTGATTGTCCAATATTTCCCTTATGAGATAATGCCTCTCATAGCAAATGTGTACAGCGCGAGCTGAAAATGCATTTACAGCACTAAAAAACCAAACTTTTATAACAGCTAAACCAAACGTTTCCAATGTAAATTTTCACCTTTATATAGTGTAGAAAGGCATCCTGAAGCCTGGAAAGTCATTAATTTGATTGTCCAGTATTTCCTTCATGAGATATTGCAACACTTAGAAAAAGTGTACAGCGCCAGCAGACAATGCATTTTCAAGCACTAAAAAAAACGAAACTTCATTAACAGCTAAACTAAACGTTTCCAATGTAAATTTCCACCTTTATATAGTGTAAAAAGACATCCTGAAGCCTGGGCAGTCATTAATTTGATTGTCCAATATTTCCTTTATGAGATAATGCCTCTCATAGCAAATGTGTACAGCGCGAGCTGAAAATGCATTTACAGCACTAAAAAACCAAACTTTTATAACAGCTAAACCAAACGTTTCCAATGTAAATTTCCACCTTTATATAGTGTAGAAAGGCATCCTGAAGCCTGGAAAGTCATTAATTTGATTGTCCAGTATTTCCTTCATGAGATATTGCAACACTTAGAAAAAGTGTACAGCGCCAGCAGACAATGAATTTTCAGCACTAAAAAAACGAAACTTCATTAACAGCTAAACTAAACGTTTCCGATGTAAATTTCCACCCTTATATAGTGTAAAAAGACATCCTGAAGCCTGGGCAGTCATTAATTTGATTGTCTAATATTTCCCTTATGAGATAATGCCTCTCATAGCAAATGTGTACAGCGCGAGCTGAAAATGCATTTACAGCACTAAAAAACCAAACTTTTATAACAGCTAAACCAAACGTTTCCAATGTACATTTCCACCTTTATATAGTGTAGAAAGGCATCCTGAAGCCTGGAAAGTCATTAATTTGATTATCCAGTATTTCCTTCATGAGTTATTGCAACACTTAGAAAAAGTGTACAGCGCAAGCAGACAATGAATTTTCAGCACTAAAAAAACGAAACTTCATTAACAGCTAAACCAAACGTTTCCAATGTAAATTTCCACATTTATAGAGTGTAAAAAGGCATCCTGAAGCCTGGGAAGTCATTAATTTGATTGTCCAGTATTTCCCTTATGAGATAATGCCTCACATAGCAAATGTGTACAGTGCGAGCTGAAAATGCATTTTCAGCACTAAAAAACCAAACTTTTATAACAGCTAAACCAAACGTTTCCAATGTAAATTTCCACCTTTATATAGTGTAAAAAGACATCCTGAAGCCTGGGCAGTCATTAATTTGATTGTCCAGTATTTCCCTTATGAGATAATGCCTCACACAGCAAATGTGTACAGTGCGAGCTGAAAATGCATTTTCAGCACTAAAAAAACCAAACTTTTATAACAGCTAAACCAAACGTTTCCAATGTAAATTTCCACCTTTATATAGTGTAAAAAGACATCCTGAAGCCTGGGCAGTCATTAATTTGATTGTCCAATATTTCCCTTCTGAGATAATGCCTCTCATAGCAAATGTGTACAGCGCGAGCTGAAAATGCATTTACAGCACTAAAAAACCAAACTTTTATAACAGCTAAACCAAACGTTTCCAATGTACATTTCCACCTTTATATAGTGTAGAAAGGCATCCTGAAGCCTGGAAAGTCATTAATTTGATTGTCCAGTATTTCCTTCATGAGATATTGCAACACTTAGAAAAAGTGTACAGCGCCAGCAGACAATGAATTTTCAGCACTAAAAAAACGAAACTTCATTAACAGCTAAACTAAACGTTTCCAATGTAAATTTCCACCCTTATATAGTGTAAAAAGACATCCTGAAGCCTGGGCAGTCATTAATTTGATTGTCCAATATTTCCCTTATGAGATAATGCCTCTCATAGCAAATGTGTACAGCGCGAGCTGAAAATGCATTTACAGCACTAAAAAACCAAACTTTTATAACAGCTAAACCAAACGTTTCCAATGTAAATTTCCACCTTTATATAGTGTAGAAAGGCATCCTGAAGCCTGGAAAGTCATTAATTTGATTGTCCAGTATTTCCTTCATGAGATATTGCAACACTTAGAAAAAGTGTACAGCGCCAGCAGACAATGAATTTTCAGCACTAAAAAAACGAAACTTCATTAACAGCTAAACCAAACGTTTCCAATGTAAATTTCCACATTTATAGAGTGTAAAAAGGCATCCTGAAGCCTGGGAAGTCATTAATTTGATTGTCCAGTATTTCCCTTATGAGATAATGCCTCACATAGCAAATGTGTACAGTGCGAGCTGAAAATGCATTTTCAGCACTAAAAAACCAAACTTTTATAACAGCTAAACCAAACGTTTCCAATGTAAATTTCCACCTTTATATAGTGTAAAAAGACATCCTGAAGCCTGGGCAGTCATTAATTTGATTGTCCAGTATTTCCCTTATGAGATAATGCCTCACACAGCAAATGTGTACAGTGCGAGCTGAAAATGCATTTTCAGCACTAAAAAAATCAAACTTTTATAACAGCTAAACCAAACGTTTCCAATGTAAATTTCCACCTTTATATAGTGTAAAAAGACATCCTGAAGCCTGGGCAGTCATTAATTTGATTGTCCAATATTTCCCTTCTGAGATAATGCCTCTCATAGCAAATGTGTACAGCGCGAGCTGAAAATGCATTTACAGCACTAAAAAACCAAACTTTTATAACAGCTAAACCAAACGTTTCCAATGTACATTTCCACCTTTATATAGTGTAGAAAGGCATCCTGAAGCCTGGAAAGTCATTAATTTGATTGTCCAGTATTTCCTTCATGAGATATTGCAACACTTAGAAAAAGTGTACAGCGCCAGCAGACAATGAATTTTCAGCACTAAAAAAACGAAACTTCATTAACAGCTAAACCAAACGTTTCCAATGTAAATTTCCACATTTATAGAGTGTAAAAAGGCATCCTGAAGCCTGGGAAGTCATTAATTTGATTGTCCAGTATTTCCCTTATGAGATAATGCCTCACATAGCAAATGTGTACAGTGCGAGCTGAAAATGCATTTTCAGCACTAAAAAACCAAACTTTTATAACAGCTAAACCAAACGTTTCCAATGTAAATTTCCACCTTTATATAGTGTAAAAAGACATCCTGAAGCCTGGGCAGTCATTAATTTGATTGTCCAGTATTTCCCTTATGAGATAATGCCTCACACAGCAAATGTGTACAGTGCGAGCTGAAAATGCATTTTCAGCACTAAAAAAACCAAACTTTTATAACAGCTAAACCAAACGTTTCCAATGTAAATTTCCACCTTTATATAGTGTAAAAAGACATCCTGAAGCCTGGGCAGTCATTAATTTGATTGTCCAATATTTCCCTTCTGAGATAATGCCTCTCATAGCAAATGTGTACAGCGCGAGCTGAAAATGCATTTACAGCACTAAAAAACCAAACTTTTATAACAGCTAAACCAAACGTTTCCAATGTACATTTCCACCTTTATAGAGTGTAGAAAGGCATCCTGAAGCCTGGAAAGTCATTAATTTGATTGTCCAGTATTTCCTTCATGAGATATTGCAACACTTAGAAAAAGTGTACAGCGCCAGCAGACAATGAATTTTCAGCACTAAAAAAACGAAACTTCATTAACAGCTAAACTAAACGTTTCCAATGTAAATTTCCACCCTTATATAGTGTAAAAAGACATCCTGAAGCCTGGGCAGTCATTAATTTGATTGTCCAATATTTCCCTTATGAGATAATGCCTCTCATAGCAAATGTGTACAGCGCGAGCTGAAAATGCATTTACAGCACTAAAAAACCAAACTTTTATAACAGCTAAACCAAACGTTTCCAATGTAAATTTCCACCTTTATATAGTGTAGAAAGGCATCCTGAAGCCTGGAAAGTCATTAATTTGATTGTCCAGTATTTCCTTCATGAGATATTGCAACACTTAGAAAAAGTGTACAGCGCCAGCAGACAATGAATTTTCAGCACTAAAAAAACGAAACTTCATTAACAGCTAAACCAAACGTTTCCAATGTAAATTTCCACATTTATAGAGTGTAAAAAGGCATCCTGAAGCCTGGGAAGTCATTAATTTGATTGTCCAGTATTTCCCTTATGAGATAATGCCTCACATAGCAAATGTGTACAGTGCGAGCTGAAAATGCATTTTCAGCACTAAAAAAACAAACTTTTATAACAGCTAAACCAAACGTTTCCAATGTAAATTTCCACCTTTATATAGTGTAAAAAGACATCCTGAAGCCTGGGCAGTCATTAATTTGATTGTCCAGTATTTCCCTTATGAGATAATGCCTCACACAGCAAATGTGTACAGTGCGAGCTGAAAATGCATTTTCAGCACTAAAAAAAACAAACTTTTATAAGAGCTAAACCAAACGTTTCCAATGTAAATTTCCACCTTTATATAGTGTAAAAAGACATCCTGAAGCCTGGGCAGTCATTAATTTGATTGTCCAATATTTCCCTTCTGAGATAATGCCTCTCATAGCAAATGTGTACAGCGCGAGCTGAAAATGCATTTACAGCACTAAAAAACCAAACTTTTATAACAGCTAAACCAAACGTTTCCAATGTACATTTCCACCTTTATATAGTGTAGAAAGGCATCCTGAAGCCTGGAAAGTCATTAATTTGATTGTCCAGTATTTCCTTCATGAGATATTGCAACACTTAGAAAAAGTGTACAGCGCCAGCAGACAATGAATTTTCAGCACTAAAAAAACGAAACTTCATTAACAGCTAAACTAAACGTTTCCAATGTAAATTTCCACCCTTATATAGTGTAAAAAGACATCCTGAAGCCTGGGCAGTCATTAATTTGATTGTCCAATATTTCCCTTATGAGATAATGCCTCTCATAGCAAATGTGTACAGCGCGAGCTGAAAATGCATTTACAGCACTAAAAAACCAAACTTTTATAACAGCTAAACCAAACGTTTCCAATGTAAATTTCCACCTTTATATAGTGTAGAAAGGCATCCTGAAGCCTGGAAAGTCATTGATTTGATTGTCCAGTATTTCCTTCATGAGATATTGCAACACTTAGAAAAAGTGTACAGCGCCAGCAGACAATGAATTTTCAGCACTAAAAAAACGAAACTTCATTAACAGCTAAACCAAACGTTTCCAATGTAAATTTCCACATTTATAGAGTGTAAAAAGGCATCCTGAAGCCTGGGAAGTCATTAATTTGATTGTCCAGTATTTCCCTTATGAGATAATGCCTCACATAGCAAATGTGTACAGTGCGAGCTGAAAATGCATTTTCAGCACTAAAAAACCAAACTTTTATAACAGCTAAACCAAACGTTTCCAATGTAAATTTCCACCTTTATATAGTGTAAAAAGACATCCTGAAACCTGGGCAGTCATTAATTTGATTGTCCAGTATTTCCCTTATGAGATAATGCCTCACACAGCAAATGTGTACAGTGCGAGCTGAAAATGCATTTTCAGCACTAAAAAAACCAAACTTTTATAACAGCTAAACCAAACGTTTCCAATGTAAATTTCCACCTTTATATAGTGTAAAAAGACATCCTGAAGCCTGGGCAGTCATTAATTTGATTGTCCAATATTTCCCTTCTGAGATAATGCCTCTCATAGCAAATGTGTACAGCGCGAGCTGAAAATGCATTTACAGCACTTAAAAAACCAAACTTTTATAACAGCTAAACCAAACGTTTCCAATGTACATTTCCACCTTTATATAGTGTGGAAGGCATCCTGAAGCCTGGAAAGTCATTAATTTGATTGTCCAGTATTTCCTTCATGAGATATTGCAACACTTAGAAAAAGTGTACAGCGCCAGCAGACAATGAATTTTCAGCACTAAAAAAACGAAACTTAATTAACAGCTAAACTAAACGTTTCCAATGTAAATTTCCACCCTTATATAGTGTAAAAAGACATCCTGAAGCCTGGGCAGTCATTAATTTGATTGTCCAATATTTCCCTTATGAGATAATGCCTCTCATAGCAAATGTGTACAGCGCGAGCTGAAAATGCATTTTCAGCACTAAAAAACCAAACTTTTATAACAGCTAAACCAAACGTTTCCAATGTAAATTTCCACCTTTATATAGTGTAGAAAGGCATCTTGAATCCTGGAAAGTCATTAATTTGATTGTCCAGTATTTCCTTCATGAGATATTGCAACACTTAGAAAAAGTGTACAGCGCCAGCAGACAATGAATTTTCAGCACTAAAAAAACGAAACTTCATTAACAGCTAAACCAAACGTTTCCAATGTAAATTTCCACATTTATAGAGTGTAAAAAGGCATCCTGAAGCCTGGGAAGTCATTAATTTGATTGTCCAGTATTTCCCTTATGAGATAATGCCTCACATAGCAAATGTGTACAGTGCGAGCTGAAAATGCATTTTCAGCACTAAAAAACCAAACTTTTATAACAGCTAAACCAAACGTTTCCAATGTAAATTTCCACCTTTATATAGTGTAAAAAGACATCCTGAAGCCTGGGCAGTCATTAATTTGATTGTCCAGTATTTCCCTTATGAGATAATGCCTCACATAGCAAATGTGTACAGTGCGAGCGAAAATGCATTTTCAGCACTAAAAAAACCAAACTTTTATAACAGCTAAACCAAACGTTTCCAATGTAAATTTCCACCTTTATATAGTGTAAAAAGACATCCTGAAGCCTGGGCAGTCATTAATTTGATTGTCCAATATTTCCCTTCTGAGATAATGCCTCTCATAGCAAATGTGTACAGCGCGAGCTGAAAATGCATTTACAGCACTAAAAAACCAAACTTTTATAACAGCTAAACCAAACGTTTCCAATGTACATTTCCACCTTTATATAGTGTAGAAAGGCATCCTGAAGCCTGGAAAGTCATTAATTTGATTGTCCAGTATTTCCTTCATGAGATATTGCAACACTTAGAAAAAGTGTACAGCGCCAGCAGACAATGAATTTTCAGCACTAAAAAAACGAAACTTCATTAACAGCTAAACCAAACGTTTCCAATGTAAATTTCCACCTTTATATAGTGTAAAAAGACATCCTGAAGCCTGGGCAGTCATTAATTTGATTGTCCAGTATTTCCCTTATGAGATAATGCCTCACATAGCAAATGTGTACAGTGCGAGCTGAAAATGCATTTTCAGCACTAAAAAAACCAAACTTTTATAACAGCTAAACCAAACGTTTCCAATGTAAATTTCCACCTTTATATAGTGTAAAAAGACATCCTGAAGCCTGGGCAGTCATTAATTTGATTGTCCAATATTTCCCTTCTGAGATAATGCCTCTCATAGCAAATGTGTACAGCGCGAGCTGAAAATGCATTTACAGCACTAAAAAACCAAACTTTTATAACAGCTAAACCAAACGTTTCCAATGTACATTTCCACCTTTATATAGTGTAGAAAGGCATCCTGAAGCCTGGAAAGTCATTAATTTGATTGTCCAGTATTTCCTTCATGAGATATTGCAACACTTAGAAAAAGTGTACAGCGCCAGCAGACAATGAATTTTCAGCACTAAAAAAACGAAACTTCATTAACAGCTAAACTAAACGTTTCCAATGTAAATTTCCACCCTTATATAGTGTAAAAAGACATCCTGAAGCCTGGGCAGTCATTAATTTGATTGTCCAATATTTCCCTTATGAGATAATGCTTCTCATAGCAAATGTGTACAGCGCGAGCTGAAAATGCATTTACAGCACTAAAAAACCAAACATTTATAACAGCTAAACCAAACGTTTCCAATGTAAATTTCCACCTTTATATAGTGTAGAAAGGCATCCTGAAGCCTGGAAAGTCATTAATTTGATTGTCCAGTATTTCCTTCATGAGATATTGCAACACTTAGAAAAAGTGTACAGCGCCAGCAGACAATGAATTTTCAGCACTAAAAAAACGAAACTTCATTAACAGCTAAACCAAACGTTTCCAATGTAAATTTCCACATTTATAGAGTGTAAAAAGGCATCCTGAAGCCTGGGAAGTCATTAATTTGATTGTCCAGTATTTCCCTTATGAGATAATGCCTCACATAGCAAATGTGTACAGTGCGAGCTGAAAATGCATTTTCAGCACTAAAAAACCAAACTTTTATAACAGCTAAACCAAACGTTTCCAATGTAAATTTCCACCTTTATATAGTGTAAAAAGACATCCTGAAGCCTGGGCAGTCATTAATTTGATTGTCCAGTATTTCCATTATGAGATAATGCCTCACACAGCAAAAGTGTACAGTGCGAGCTGAAAATGCATTTTCAGCACTAAAAAAACCAAACTTTTATAACAGCTAAACCAAACGTTTCCAATGTAAATTTCCACCTTTATATAGTGTAAAAAGACATCCTGAAGCCTGGGCAGTCATTAATTTGATTGTCCAATATTTCCCTTATGAGATAATGCCTCTCATAGCAAATGTGTACAGTGCGAGCTGAAAATGCATTTTCAGCACTAAAAAACCAAACTTTTATAACAGCTAAACCAAACGTTTCCAATGTAAATTCCCACCTTTATATAGTGTAAAAAGACATCCTGAAGCCTGGGCAGTCATTAATTTGATTGTCCAGTATTTCCCTTATGAGATAATGCCTCACACAGCAAATGTGTACAGTGCGAGCTGAAAATGCATTTTCAGCACTAAAAAAACCAAACTTTTATAACAGCTAAACCAAACGTTTCCAATGTAAATTTCCACCTTTATATAGTGTAAAAAGACATCCTGAAGCCTGGGCAGTCATTAATTTGATTGTCCAATATTTCCCTTCTGAGATAATGCCTCTCATAGCAAATGTGTACAGCGCGAGCTGAAAATGCATTTACAGCACTAAAAAACCAAACTTTTATAACAGCTAAACCAAACGTTTCCAATGTACATTTCCACATTTATATAGTGTAGAAAGGCATCCTGAAGCCTGGAAAGTCATTAATTTGATTGTCCAGTATTTCCTTCATGAGATATTGCAACACTTAGAAAAAGTGTACAGCGCCAGCAGACAATGAATTTTCAGCACTAAAAAAACGAAACTTCATTAACAGCTAAACTAAACGTTTCCAATGTAAATTTCCACCCTTATATAGTGTAAAAAGACATCCTTAAGCCTGGGCAGTCATTAATTTGATTGTCCAATATTTCCCTTATGAGATAATGCCTCTCATAGCAAATGTGTACAGCGCGAGCTGAAAATGCATTTACACCACTAAAAAAACAAACTTTTATAACAGCTAAACTAAACGTTTCCAATGTAAATTTCCACCTTTATATAGTGTAGAAAGGCATCCTGAAGCCTGGAAAGTCATTAATTTGATTGTCCAGTATTTCCTTCATGAGATATTGCAACACTTAGAAAAAGTGTACAGCGCCAGCAGACAATGAATTTTCAGCACTAAAAAAACGAAACTTCATTAACAGCTAAACTAAACGTTTCCAATGTAAATTTCCACCTTTATATAGTGTAAAAATGAAGCCTGGGCAGCCATTAATTTGATTGTCCAATATTTCCCTTATGAGATAATGCCTCTCATAGCAAATGTGTACAGCGCGAGCTGAAAATGCATTTACAGCACTAAAAAACCAAACTTTTATAACAGCTAAACCAAACGTTTCCAATGTAAATTTCCACCTTTATATAGTGTAGAAAGGCATCCTGAAGCCAGGGCAGTCATTAATTTGATTGTCCAATATTTCCCTTATGAGATAATGCCTCTCATAGCAAATGTGTACAGCGCGAGCTGAAAATGCATTTACAGCACTAAAAAACCAAACTTTTATAACAGCTAAACCAAACGTTTCCAATGTAAATTTCCACCTTTATATAGTGTAGAAAGGCATCCTGAAGCCAGGAAAGTCATTAATTTGATTGTCCAGTATTTCCTTCATGAGATATTGCAACACTTAGAAAAAGTGTACAGCGCCAGCAGACAATGAATTTTCAGCACTAAAAAAACGAAACTTCATTAACAGCTAAACCAAACGTTTCCAATGTAAATTTCCACATTTATAGAGTGTAAAAAGGCATCCTGAAGCCTGGGAAGTCATTAATTTGATTGTCCAGTATTTCCCTTATGAGATAATGCCTCACATAGCAAATGTGTACAGTGCGAGCTGAAAATGCATTTTCAGCACTAAAAAACCAAACTTTTATAACAGCTAAACCAAACGTTTCCAATGTAAATTTCCACCTTTATATAGTGTAAAAAGACATCCTGAAGCCTGGGCAGTCATTAATTTGATTGTCCAGTATTTCCCTTATGAGATAATGCCTCACACAGCAAATGTGTACAGTGCGAGCTGAAAATGCATTTTCAGCACTAAAAAAACCAAACTTTTATAACAGCTAAACCAAACGTTTCCAATGTAAATTTCCACCTTTATATAGTGTAAAAAGACATCCTGAAGCCTGGGCAGTCATTAATTTGATTGTCCAATATTTCCCTTCTGAGATAATGCCTCTCATAGCAAATGTGTACAGCGCGAGATGAAAATGCATTTACAGCACTAAAAAACTAAACTTTTATAACAGCTAAACCAAACGTTTCCAATGTACATTTCCACCTTTATATAGTGTAGAAAGGCATCCTGAAGCCTGGAAAGTCATTAATTTGATTGTCCAGTATTTCCTTCATGAGATATTGCAACACTTAGAAAAAGTGTACAGCGCCAGCAGACAATGAATTTTCAGCACTAAAAAAACGAAACTTCATTAACAGCTAAACTAAACGTTTCCAATGTAAATTTCCACCCTTATATAGTGTAAAAATACATCCTGAAGCCTGGGCAGTCATTAATTTGATTGTCCAATATTTCCCTTATGAGATAATGCCTCTCATAGCAAATGTGTACAGCGCGAGCTGAAAATGCATTTACAGCACTAAAAAACCAAACTTTTATAACAGCTAAACCAAACGTTTCCAATGTAAATTTCCACCTTTATATAGTGTAGAAAGGCATCCTGAAGCCTGGAAAGTCATTAATTTGATTGTCCAGTATTTCCTTCATGAGATATTGCAACACTTAGAAAAAGTGTACAGCGCCAGCAGACAATGAATTTTCAGCACTAAAAAAACGAAACTTCATTAACAGCTAAACCAAACGTTTCCAATGTAAATTTCCACATTTATAGAGTGTAAAAAGGCATCCTGAAGCCTGGGAAGTCATTAATTTGATTGTCCAGTATTTCCCTTATGAGATAATGCCTCACATAGCAAATGTGTACAGTGCGAGCTGAAAATGCATTTTCAGCACTAAAAAAACAAACTTTTATAACAGCTAAACCAAACGTTTCCAATGTAAATTTCCACCTTTATATAGTGTAAAAAGACATCCTGAAGCCTGGGCAGTCATTAATTTGATTGTCCAGTATTTCCCTTATGAGATAATGCCTCACATAGCAAATGTGTACAGTGCGAGCTGAAAATGCATTTTCAGCACTAAAAAAACCAAACTTTTATAACAGCTAAACCAAACGTTTCCAATGTAAATTTTCACCTTTATATAGTGTAAAAAGACATCCTGAAGCCTAGGCAGTCATTAATTTGATTGTCCAATATTTCCCTTATGAGACAATGCCTCTCATAGCAAATGTGTACAGCGCGAGCTGAAAATGCATTTTCAGCACTAAAAAAACAAACTTTTATAACAGCTAAACCAAACGTTTCCAATGTACATTTCCACCTTTATATAGTGTAGAAAGGCATCCTGAAGCCTGGAAAGTCATTGATTTGATTGTCCAGTATTTCCTTCATGAGATATTGCAACACTTAGAAAAAGTGTACAGCGCCAGCAGACAATGAATTTTCAGCACTAAAAAAACGAAACTTCATTAACAGCTAAACTAAACGTTTCCAATGTAAATTTCCAACTTTATATAGAGTAAAAAGACATCCTGAAGCCTGGGCAGCCATTAATTTGATTGTCCAATATTTCCTTCATGAGATATTGCAACACTTAGAAAAAGTGTACAGCGCCAGCAGACAATGAATTTTCAGCACTAAAAAAACGAAACTTCATTAACAGCTAAACTAAACGTTTCCAATGTAAATTTCCACCTTTATATAGTGTAAAAATGAAGCCTGGGCAGCCATTAATTTGATTGTCCAATATTTCCCTTATGAGATAATGCCTCTCATAGCAAATGTGTACAGCGCGAGCTGAAAATGCATTTACAGCACTAAAAAACCAAACTTTTATAACAGCTAAACCAAACGTTTCCAATGTAAATTTCCACCTTTATATAGTGTAGAAAGGCATCCTGAAGCCAGGGCAGTCATTAATTTGATTGTCCAATATTTCCCTTATGAGATAATGCCTCTCATAGCAAATGTGTACAGCGCGAGCTGAAAATGCATTTACAGCACTAAAAAACCAAACTTTTATAACAGCTAAACCAAACGTTTCCAATGTAAATTTCCACCTTTATATAGTGTAGAAAGGCATCCTGAAGCCAGGAAAGTCATTAATTTGATTGTCCAGTATTTCCTTCATGAGATATTGCAACACTTAGAAAAAGTGTACAGCGCCAGCAGACAATGAATTTTCAGCACTAAAAAAACGAAACTTCATTAACAGCTAAACCAAACGTTTCCAATGTAAATTTCCACATTTATAGAGTGTAAAAAGGCATCCTGAAGCCTGGGAAGTCATTAATTTGATTGTCCAGTATTTCCCTTATGAGATAATGCCTCACATAGCAAATGTGTACAGTGCGAGCTGAAAATGCATTTTCAGCACTAAAAAACCAAACTTTTATAACAGCTAAACCAAACGTTTCCAATGTAAATTTCCACCTTTATATAGTGTAAAAAGACATCCTGAAGCCTGGGCAGTCATTAATTTGATTGTCCAATATTTCCCTTCTGAGATAATGCCTCTCATAGCAAATGTGTACAGCGCGAGATGAAAATGCATTTACAGCACTAAAAAACCAAACTTTTATAACAGCTAAACCAAACGTTTCCAATGTACATTTCCACCTTTATATAGTGTAGAAAGGCATCCTGAAGCCTGGAAAGTCATTAATTTGATTGTCCAGTATTTCCTTCATGAGATATTGCAACACTTAGAAAAAGTGTACAGCGCCAGCAGACAATGAATTTTCAGCACTAAAAAAACGAAACTTCATTAACAGCTAAACTAAACGTTTCCAATGTAAATTTCCACCCTTATATAGTGTAAAAATACATCCTGAAGCCTGGGCAGTCATTAATTTGATTGTCCAATATTTCCCTTATGAGATAATGCCTCTCATAGCAAATGTGTACAGCGCGAGCTGAAAATGCATTTACAGCACTAAAAAACCAAACTTTTATAACAGCTAAACCAAACGTTTCCAATGTAAATTTCCACCTTTATATAGTGTAGAAAGGCATCCTGAAGCCTGGAAAGTCATTAATTTGATTGTCCAGTATTTCCTTCATGAGATATTGCAACACTTAGAAAAAGTGTACAGCGCCAGCAGACAATGAATTTTCAGCACTAAAAAAACGAAACTTCATTAACAGCTAAACCAAACGTTTCCAATGTAAATTTCCACATTTATAGAGTGTAAAAAGGCATCCTGAAGCCTGGGAAGTCATTAATTTGATTGTCCAGTATTTCCCTTATGAGATAATGCCTCACATAGCAAATGTGTACAGTGCGAGCTGAAAATGCATTTTCAGCACTAAAAAAACAAACTTTTATAACAGCTAAACCAAACGTTTCCAATGTAAATTTCCACCTTTATATAGTGTAAAAAGACATCCTGAAGCCTGGGCAGTCATTAATTTGATTGTCCAGTATTTCCCTTATGAGATAATGCCTCACATAGCAAATGTGTACAGTGCGAGCTGAAAATGCATTTTCAGCACTAAAAAAACCAAACTTTTATAACAGCTAAACCAAACGTTTCCAATGTAAATTTTCACCTTTATATAGTGTAAAAAGACATCCTGAAGCCTAGGCAGTCATTAATTTGATTGTCCAATATTTCCCTTATGAGACAATGCCTCTCATAGCAAATGTGTACAGCGCGAGCTGAAAATGCATTTTCAGCACTAAAAAAACAAACTTTTATAACAGCTAAACCAAACGTTTCCAATGTACATTTCCACCTCTTTATATAGTGTAGAAAGGCATCCTGAAGCCTGGAAAGTCATTGATTTGATTGTCCAGTATTTCCTTCATGAGATATTGCAACACTTAGAAAAAGTGTACAGCGCCAGCAGACAATGAATTTTCAGCACTAAAAAAACGAAACTTCATTAACAGCTAAACTAACGTTTCCAATGTAAATTTCCAACTTTATATAGTGTAAAAAGACATCCTGAAGCCTGGGCAGCATTAATTTGATTGTCCAATATTTCCCTTATGAGATAATGCCTCTCAGTAGCAAATGTGTACAGCGCGAGCTGAAAATGCATTTACAGCACTAAAAAAACAAACTTTTATAACAGCTAAACCAAACGTTTCCAATGTAAATTTCCACCTTATATAGTGTAAAAAGACATCCTGAAGCCTGGGCAGTCATTAATTTGATTGTCCAATATTTCCCTTATGAGATAATGCCTCTCATAGCAAATGTGTACAGCGCGCGCTGAAAATGCATTTACAGCACTAAAAAACCAAACTTTTATAACAGCTAAACCAAACGTTTCCAATGTAAATTTCCACCTTTATATAGTGTAGAAAGGCATCTGAAGCCTGGAAAGTCATTAATTTGATTGTCCAGTATTTCCTTCATGAGATATTGCAACACTTAGAAAAAGTGTACAGCGCCAGCAGACAATGAATTTTCAGCACTAAAAAAAACGAAACTTCATTAACAGCTAAACTAAACGTTTCCAATGTAAATTTCCACCTTTATATAGTGTAAAAAGACATCCTGAAGCCTGGGCAGTCATTAATTTGATTGTCCAATATTTCCCTTATGAGATAATGCCTCTCATAGCAAATGTGTACAGTGCGAGCTGAAAATGCATTTACAGCACTAAAAAACCAAACTTTTATAACAGCTAAACCAAACGTTTCCAATGTAAATTTCCACCTTTATATAGTGTAAAAAGACATCCTGAAGCCTGGGCAGTCATTAATTTGATTGTCCAATATTTCCCTTTTGAGATAATGCCTCTCATAGCAAATGTGTACAGCGCGAGCTGAAAATGCATTTACAGCACTAAAAAACCAAACTTTTATAACAGCTAAACCAAACGTTTCCAATGTACATTTCCACCTTTATATAGTGTAGAAAGGCATCCTGAAGCCTGGAAAGTCATTAATTTGATTGTCCAGTATTTCCTTCATGAGATATTGCAACACTTAGAAAAAGTGTACAGCGCCAGCAGACAATGAATTTTCAGCACTAAAAAAACGAAACTTCATTAACAGCTAAACTAAACGTTTCCGATGTAAATTTCCACCCTTATATAGTGTAAAAAGACATCCTGAAGCCTGGGCAGTCATTAATTTGATTGTCTAATATTTCCCTTATGAGATAATGCCTCTCATAGCAAATGTGTACAGCGCGAGCTGAAAATGCATTTACAGCACTAAAAAACCAAACTTTTATAACAGCTAAACCAAACGTTTCCAATGTACATTTCCACCTTTATATAGTGTAGAAAGGCATCCTGAAGCCTGGAAAGTCATTAATTTGATTGTCCAGTATTTCCTTCATGAGATATTGCAACACTTAGAAAAAGTGTACAGCGCCAGCAGACAATGAATTTTCAGCACTAAAAAAACGAAACTTCATTAACAGCTAAACTAAACGTTTCCAATGTATATTTCCACCTTTATATAGTGTAAAAAGACATCCTGAAGCCTGGGCAGTCATTAATTTGATTGTCCAATATTTCCCTTATGAGATAATGCCTCTCATAGCAAATGTGTACAGCGCGAGCTGAAAATGCATTTACAGCACTAAAAAACCAAACTTTTATAACAGCTAAACCAAACGTTTCCAATGTATATTTCCACCTTTATATAGTGTAAAAAGACATCCTGAAGCCTGGGCAGTCATTAATTTGATTGTCCAATATTTCCCTTATGAGATAATGCCTCTCATAGCAAATGTGTACAGCGCGAGCTGAAAATGCATTTACAGCACTAAAAAACCAAACTTTTATAACAGCTAAACCAAACGTTTCCAATGTAAATTTCCACCTTTATATAGTGTAAAAAGACATCCTGAAGCCTGGGCAGTCATTAATTTGATTGTCCAATATTTCCCTTATGAGATAATGCCTCTCATAGCAAATGTGTACAGCGCGAGCTGAAAATGCATTTACAGCACTAAAAAACCAAACTTTTATAACAGCTAAACCAAACGTTTCCAATGTAAATTTCCACCTTTATATAGTGTAGAAAGGCATCCTGAAGCCTGGAAAGTCATTAATTTGATTGTCCAGTATTTCCTTCATGAGATATTGCAACACTTAGAAAAAGTGTACAGCGCCAGCAGACAATGAATTTTCAGCACTAAAAAAACGAAACTTCATTAACAGCTAAACCAAACGTTTCCAATGTAAATTTCCACATTTATAGAGTGTAAAAAGGCATCCTGAAGCCTGGGAAGTCATTAATTTGATTGTCCAGTATTTCCCTTATGAGATAATGCCTCACATAGCAAAAGTGTACAGTGCGAGCTGAAAATGCATTTTCAGCACTAAAAAAACCAAACTTTTATAACAGCTAAACCAAACGTTTCCAATGTAAATTTCCACCTTTATATAGTGTAAAAAGACATCCTGAAGCCTGGGCAGTCATTAATTTGATTGTCCAATATTTCCCTTCTGAGATAATGCCTCTCATAGCAAATGTGTACAGCGCGAGCTGAAAATGCATTTACAGCACTAAAAAACCAAACTTTTATAACAGCTAAACCAAACGTTTCCAATGTACATTTCCACCTTTATATAGTGTAGAAAGGCATCCTGAAGCCTGGAAAGTCATTAATTTGATTGTCCAGTATTTCCTTCATGAGATATTGCAACACTTAGAAAAAGTGTACAGCGCCAGCAGACAATGAATTTTCAGCACTAAAAAAACGAAACTTCATTAACAGCTAAACTAAACGTTTCCAATGTAAATTTCCACCTTTATATAGTGTAAAAATACATCCTGAAGCCTGGGCAGTCATTAATTTGATTGTCCAATATTTCCCTTATGAGATAATGCCTCTCATAGCAAATGTGTACAGCGCGAGCTGAAAATGCATTTACAGCACTAAAAAACCAAACTTTTATAACAGCTAAACCAAACGTTTCCAATGTAAATTTCCACCTTTATATAGTGTAGAAAGGCATCCTGAAGCCTGGAAAGTCATTAATTTGATTGTCCAGTATTTCCTTCATGAGATATTGCAACACTTAGAAAAAGTGTACAGCGCCAGCAGACAATGAATTTTCAGCACTAAAAAAACGAAACTTCATTAACAGCTAAACCAAACGTTTCCAATGTAAATTTCCACATTTATAGAGTGTAAAAAGGCATCCTGAAGCCTGGGAAGTCATTAATTTGATTGTCCAGTATTTCCCTTATGAGATAATGCCTCACATAGCAAATGTGTACAGTGCGAGCTGAAAATGCATTTTCAGCACTAAAAAAACAAACTTTTATAACAGCTAAACCAAACGTTTCCAATGTAAATTTCCACCTTTATATAGTGTAAAAAGACATCCTGAAGCCTGGGCAGTCATTAATTTGATTGTCCAGTATTTCCCTTATGAGATAATGCCTCACATAGCAAATGTGTACAGTGCGAGCTGAAAATGCATTTTCAGCACTAAAAAAACCAAACTTTTATAACAGCTAAACCAAACGTTTCCAATGTACATTTCCACCTTTATATAGTGTAGAAAGGCATCCTGAAGCCTGGAAAGTCATTGATTTGATTGTCCAGTATTTCCTTCATGAGATATTGCAACACTTAGAAAAAGTGTACAGCGCCAGCAGACAATGAATTTTCAGCACTAAAAAAACGAAACTTCATTAACAGCTAAACTAAACGTTTCCAATGTAAATTTCCAACTTTATATAGAGTAAAAAGACATCCTGAAGCCTGGGCAGCCATTAATTTGATTGTCCAATATTTCCCTTATGAGATAATGCCTCTCATAGCAAATGTGTACAGCGCGAGCTGAAAATGCATTTACAAGCACTAAAAAACCAAACTTTTATAACAGCTAAACCAAACGTTTCCAATGTAAATTTCCACCTTTATATAGTGTAAAAAGACATCCTGAAGCCTGGGCAGTCATTAATTTGATTGTCCAATATTTCCCTTATGAGATAATGCCTCTCATAGCAAATGTGTACAGCGCGAGCTGAAAATGCATTTACAGCACTAAAAAACCAAACTTTTATAACAGCTAAACCAAACGTTTCCAATGTAAATTTCCACCTTTATATAGTGTAGAAAGGCATCCTGAAGCCTGGAAAGTCATTAATTTGATTGTCCAGTATTTCCTTCATGAGATATTGCAACACTTAGAAAAAGTGTACAGCGCCAGCAGACAATGCATTTTCAGCACTAAAAAAAACGAAACTTCATTAACAGCTAAACTAAACGTTTCCAATGTAAATTTCCACTTTTATATAGTGTAAAAAGACATCCTGAAGCCTGGGCAGTCATTAATTTGATTGTCCAATATTTCCTTTATGAGATAATGCCTCTCATAGCAAATGTGTACAGCGCGAGCTGAAAATGCATTTACAGCACTAAAAAACCAAACTTTTATAACAGCTAAACCAAACGTTTCCAATGTAAATTTCCACCTTTATATAGTGTAGAAAGGCATCCTGAAGCCTGGAAAGTCATTAATTTGATTGTCCAGTATTTCCTTCATGAGATATTGCAACACTTAGAAAAAGTGTACAGCGCCAGCAGACAATGAATTTTCAGCACTAAAAAAACGAAACGTCATTAACAGCTAAACTAAACGTTTCCGATGTAAATTTCCACCCTTATATAGTGTAAAAAGACATCCTGAAGCCTGGGCAGTCATTAATTTGATTGTCTAATATTTCCCTTATGAGATAATGCCTCTCATAGCAAATGTGTACAGCGCGCGCTGAAAATGCATTTACAGCACTAAAAAACCAAACTTTTATAACAGCTAAACCAAACGTTTCCAATGTAAATTTCCACCTTTATATAGTGTAGAAAGGCATCCTGAAGCCTGGAAAGTCATTAATTTGATTGTCCAGTATTTCCTTCATGAGATATTGCAACACTTAGAAAAAGTGTACAGCGCCAGCAGACAATGCATTTTCAGCACTAAAAAAAACGAAACTTCATTAACAGCTAAACTAAACGTTTCCAATGTAAATTTCCACTTTTATATAGTGTAAAAAGACATCCTGAAGCCTGGGCAGTCATTAATTTGATTGTCCAATATTTCCTTTATGAGATAATGCCTCTCATAGCAAATGTGTACAGCGCGAGCTGAAAATGCATTTACAGCACTAAAAAACCAAACTTTTATAACAGCTAAACCAAACGTTTCCAATGTAAATTTCCACCTTTATATAGTGTAGAAAGGCATCCTGAAGCCTGGAAAGTCATTAATTTGATTGTCCAGTATTTCCTTCATGAGATATTGCAACACTTAGAAAAAGTGTACAGCGCCAGCAGACAATGAATTTTCAGCACTAAAAAAACGAAACTTCATTAACAGCTAAACTAAACGTTTCCGATGTAAATTTCCACCCTTATATAGTGTAAAAAGACATCCTGAAGCCTGGGCAGTCATTAATTTGATTGTCTAATATTTCCCTTATGAGATAATGCCTCTCATAGCAAATGTGTACAGCGCGCGCTGAAAATGCATTTACAGCACTAAAAAACCAAACTTTTATAACAGCTAAACCAAACGTTTCCAATGTAAATTTCCACCTTTATATAGTGTAGAAAGGCATCCTGAAGCCTGGAAAGTCATTAATTTGATTGTCCAGTATTTCCTTCATGAGATATTGCAACACTTAGAAAAAGTGTACAGCGCCAGCAGACAATGAATTTTCAGCACTAAAAAAAACGAAACTTCATTAACAGCTAAACTAAACGTTTCCAATGTAAATTTCCACCTTTATATAGTGTAAAAAGACATCCTGAAGCCTGGGCAGTCATTAATTTGATTGTCCAATATTTCCCTTATGAGATAATGCCTCTCATAGCAAATGTGTACAGTGCGAGCTGAAAATGCATTTACAGCACTAAAAAACCAAACTTTTATAACAGCTAAACCAAACGTTTCCAATGTAAATTTCCACCTTTATATAGTGTAAAAAGACATCCTGAAGCCTGGGCAGTCATTAATTTGATTGTCCAATATTTCCCTTTTGAGATAATGCCTCTCATAGCAAATGTGTACAGCGCGAGCTGAAAATGCATTTACAGCACTAAAAAACCAAACTTTTATAACAGCTAAACCAAACGTTTCCAATGTACATTTCCACCTTTATATAGTGTAGAAAGGCATCCTGAAGCCTGGAAAGTCATTAATTTGATTGTCCAGTATTTCCTTCATGAGATATTGCAACACTTAGAAAAAGTGTACAGCGCCAGCAGACAATGAATTTTCAGCACTAAAAAAACGAAACTTCATTAACAGCTAAACTAAACGTTTCCGATGTAAATTTCCACCCTTATATAGTGTAAAAAGACATCCTGAAGCCTGGGCAGTCATTAATTTGATTGTCTAATATTTCCCTTATGAGATAATGCCTCTCATAGCAAATGTGTACAGCGCGAGCTGAAAATGCATTTACAGCACTAAAAAACCAAACTTTTATAACAGCTAAACCAAACGTTTCCAATGTACATTTCCACCTTTATATAGTGTAGAAAGGCATCCTGAAGCCTGGAAAGTCATTAATTTGATTGTCCAGTATTTCCTTCATGAGATATTGCAACACTTAGAAAAAGTGTACAGCGCCAGCAGACAATGAATTTTCAGCACTAAAAAAACGAAACTTCATTAACAGCTAAACTAAACGTTTCCAATGTATATTTCCACCTTTATATAGTGTAAAAAGACATCCTGAAGCCTGGGCAGTCATTAATTTGATTGTCCAATATTTCCCTTATGAGATAATGCCTCTCATAGCAAATGTGTACAGCGCGAGCTGAAAATGCATTTACAGCACTAAAAAACCAAACTTTTATAACAGCTAAACCAAACGTTTCCAATGTAAATTTCCACCTTTATATAGTGTAAAAAGACATCCTGAAGCCTGGGCAGTCATTAATTTGATTGTCCAATATTTCCCTTATGAGATAATGCCTCTCATAGCAAATGTGTACAGCGCGAGCTGAAAATGCATTTACAGCACTAAAAAACCAAACTTTTATAACAGCTAAACCAAACGTTTCCAATGTAAATTTCCACCTTTATATAGTGTAGAAAGGCATCCTGAAGCCTGGAAAGTCATTAATTTGATTGTCCAGTATTTCCTTCATGAGATATTGCAACACTTAGAAAAAGTGTACAGCGCCAGCAGACAATGAATTTTCAGCACTAAAAAAACGAAACTTCATTAACAGCTAAACCAAACGTTTCCAATGTAAATTTCCACATTTATAGAGTGTAAAAAGGCATCCTGAAGCCTGGGAAGTCATTAATTTGATTGTCCAGTATTTCCCTTATGAGATAATGCCTCACATAGCAAAAGTGTACAGTGCGAGCTGAAAATGCATTTTCAGCACTAAAAAAACCAAACTTTTATAACAGCTAAACCAAACGTTTCCAATGTAAATTTCCACCTTTATATAGTGTAAAAAGACATCCTGAAGCCTGGGCAGTCATTAATTTGATTGTCCAATATTTCCCTTCTGAGATAATGCCTCTCATAGCAAATGTGTACAGCGCGAGCTGAAAATGCATTTACAGCACTAAAAAACCAAACTTTTATAACAGCTAAACCAAACGTTTCCAATGTACATTTCCACCTTTATATAGTGTAGAAAGGCATCCTGAAGCCTGGAAAGTCATTAATTTGATTGTCCAGTATTTCCTTCATGAGATATTGCAACACTTAGAAAAAGTGTACAGCGCCAGCAGACAATGAATTTTCAGCACTAAAAAAACGAAACTTCATTAACAGCTAAACTAAACGTTTCCAATGTAAATTTCCACCTTTATATAGTGTAAAAATACATCCTGAAGCCTGGGCAGTCATTAATTTGATTGTCCAATATTTCCCTTATGAGATAATGCCTCTCATAGCAAATGTGTACAGCGCGAGCTGAAAATGCATTTACAGCACTAAAAAACCAAACTTTTATAACAGCTAAACCAAACGTTTCCAATGTAAATTTCCACCTTTATATAGTGTAGAAAGGCATCCTGAAGCCTGGAAAGTCATTAATTTGATTGTCCAGTATTTCCTTCATGAGATATTGCAACACTTAGAAAAAGTGTACAGCGCCAGCAGACAATGAATTTTCAGCACTAAAAAAACGAAACTTCATTAACAGCTAAACCAAACGTTTCCAATGTAAATTTCCACATTTATAGAGTGTAAAAAGGCATCCTGAAGCCTGGGAAGTCATTAATTTGATTGTCCAGTATTTCCCTTATGAGATAATGCCTCACATAGCAAATGTGTACAGTGCGAGCTGAAAATGCATTTTCAGCACTAAAAAAACAAACTTTTATAACAGCTAAACCAAACGTTTCCAATGTAAATTTCCACCTTTATATAGTGTAAAAAGACATCCTGAAGCCTGGGCAGTCATTAATTTGATTGTCCAGTATTTCCCTTATGAGATAATGCCTCACATAGCAAATGTGTACAGTGCGAGCTGAAAATGCATTTTCAGCACTAAAAAAACCAAACTTTTATAACAGCTAAACCAAACGTTTCCAATGTACATTTCCACCTTTATATAGTGTAGAAAGGCATCCTGAAGCCTGGAAAGTCATTGATTTGATTGTCCAGTATTTCCTTCATGAGATATTGCAACACTTAGAAAAAGTGTACAGCGCCAGCAGACAATGAATTTTCAGCACTAAAAAAACGAAACTTCATTAACAGCTAAACTAAACGTTTCCAATGTAAATTTCCAACTTTATATAGAGTAAAAAGACATCCTGAAGCCTGGGCAGCCATTAATTTGATTGTCCAATATTTCCCTTATGAGATAATGCCTCTCATAGCAAATGTGTACAGCGCGAGCTGAAAATGCATTTACAAGCACTAAAAAACCAAACTTTTATAACAGCTAAACCAAACGTTTCCAATGTAAATTTCCACCTTTATATAGTGTAAAAAGACATCCTGAAGCCTGGGCAGTCATTAATTTGATTGTCCAATATTTCCCTTATGAGATAATGCCTCTCATAGCAAATGTGTACAGCGCGAGCTGAAAATGCATTTACAGCACTAAAAAACCAAACTTTTATAACAGCTAAACCAAACGTTTCCAATGTAAATTTCCACCTTTATATAGTGTAGAAAGGCATCCTGAAGCCTGGAAAGTCATTAATTTGATTGTCCAGTATTTCCTTCATGAGATATTGCAACACTTAGAAAAAGTGTACAGCGCCAGCAGACAATGCATTTTCAGCACTAAAAAAAACGAAACTTCATTAACAGCTAAACTAAACGTTTCCAATGTAAATTTCCACTTTTATATAGTGTAAAAAGACATCCTGAAGCCTGGGCAGTCATTAATTTGATTGTCCAATATTTCCTTTATGAGATAATGCCTCTCATAGCAAATGTGTACAGCGCGAGCTGAAAATGCATTTACAGCACTAAAAAACCAAACTTTTATAACAGCTAAACCAAACGTTTCCAATGTAAATTTCCACCTTTATATAGTGTAGAAAGGCATCCTGAAGCCTGGAAAGTCATTAATTTGATTGTCCAGTATTTCCTTCATGAGATATTGCAACACTTAGAAAAAGTGTACAGCGCCAGCAGACAATGAATTTTCAGCACTAAAAAAACGAAACTTCATTAACAGCTAAACTAAACGTTTCCGATGTAAATTTCCACCCTTATATAGTGTAAAAAGACATCCTGAAGCCTGGGCAGTCATTAATTTGATTGTCTAATATTTCCCTTATGAGATAATGCCTCTCATAGCAAATGTGTACAGCGCGAGCTGAAAATGCATTTACAGCACTAAAAAACCAAACTTTTATAACAGCTAAACCAAACGTTTCCAATGTACATTTCCACCTTTATATAGTGTAGAAAGGCATCCTGAAGCCTGGAAAGTCATTAATTTGATTATCCAGTATTTCCTTCATGAGATATTGCAACACTTAGAAAAAGTGTACAGCGCCAGCAGACAATGAATTTTCAGCACTAAAAAAACGAAACTTCATTAACAGCTAAACCAAACGTTTCCAATGTAAATTTCCACATTTATAGAGTGTAAAAAGGCATCCTGAAGCCTGGGAAGTCATTAATTTGATTGTCCAGTATTTCCCTTATGAGATAATGCCTCACATAGCAAATGTGTACAGTGCGAGCTGAAAATGCATTTTCAGCACTAAAAAACCAAACTTTTATAACAGCTAAACCAAACGTTTCCAATGTAAATTTCCACCTTTATATAGTGTAAAAAGACATCCTGAAGCCTGGGCAGTCATTAATTTGATTGTCCAGTATTTCCCTTATGAGATAATGCCTCACACAGCAAATGTGTACAGTGCGAGCTGAAAATGCATTTTCAGCACTAAAAAAACCAAACTTTTATAACAGCTAAACCAAACGTTTCCAATGTAAATTTCCACCTTTATATAGTGTAAAAAGACATCCTGAAGCCTGGGCAGTCATTAATTTGATTGTCCAATATTTCCCTTCTGAGATAATGCCTCTCATAGCAAATGTGTACAGCGCGAGCTGAAAATGCATTTACAGCACTAAAAAACCAAACTTTTATAACAGCTAAACCAAACGTTTCCAATGTACATTTCCACCTTTATATAGTGTAGAAAGGCATCCTGAAGCCTGGAAAGTCATTAATTTGATTGTCCAGTATTTCCTTCATGAGATATTGCAACACTTAGAAAAAGTGTACAGCGCCAGCAGACAATGAATTTTCAGCACTAAAAAAACGAAACTTCATTAACAGCTAAACTAAACGTTTCCAATGTAAATTTCCACCCTTATATAGTGTAAAAAGACATCCTGAAGCCTGGGCAGTCATTAATTTGATTGTCCAATATTTCCCTTATGAGATAATGCCTCTCATAGCAAATGTGTACAGCGCGAGCTGAAAATGCATTTACAGCACTAAAAAACCAAACTTTTATAACAGCTAAACCAAACGTTTCCAATGTAAATTTCCACCTTTATATAGTGTAGAAAGGCATCCTGAAGCCTGGAAAGTCATTAATTTGATTGTCCAGTATTTCCTTCATGAGATATTGCAACACTTAGAAAAAGTGTACAGCGCCAGCAGACAATGAATTTTCAGCACTAAAAAAACGAAACTTCATTAACAGCTAAACCAAACGTTTCCAATGTAAATTTCCACATTTATAGAGTGTAAAAAGGCATCCTGAAGCCTGGGAAGTCATTAATTTGATTGTCCAGTATTTCCCTTATGAGATAATGCCTCACATAGCAAATGTGTACAGTGCGAGCTGAAAATGCATTTTCAGCACTAAAAAACCAAACTTTTATAACAGCTAAACCAAACGTTTCCAATGTAAATTTCCACCTTTATATAGTGTAAAAAGACATCCTGAAGCCTGGGCAGTCATTAATTTGATTGTCCAGTATTTCCCTTATGAGATAATGCCTCACACAGCAAATGTGTACAGTGCGAGCTGAAAATGCATTTTCAGCACTAAAAAAATCAAACTTTTATAACAGCTAAACCAAACGTTTCCAATGTAAATTTCCACCTTTATATAGTGTAAAAAGACATCCTGAAGCCTGGGCAGTCATTAATTTGATTGTCCAATATTTCCCTTCTGAGATAATGCCTCTCATAGCAAATGTGTACAGCGCGAGCTGAAAATGCATTTACAGCACTAAAAAACCAAACTTTTATAACAGCTAAACCAAACGTTTCCAATGTACATTTCCACCTTTATATAGTGTAGAAAGGCATCCTGAAGCCTGGAAAGTCATTAATTTGATTGTCCAGTATTTCCTTCATGAGATATTGCAACACTTAGAAAAAGTGTACAGCGCCAGCAGACAATGAATTTTCAGCACTAAAAAAACGAAACTTCATTAACAGCTAAACCAAACGTTTCCAATGTAAATTTCCACATTTATAGAGTGTAAAAAGGCATCCTGAAGCCTGGGAAGTCATTAATTTGATTGTCCAGTATTTCCCTTATGAGATAATGCCTCACATAGCAAATGTGTACAGTGCGAGCTGAAAATGCATTTTCAGCACTAAAAAACCAAACTTTTATAACAGCTAAACCAAACGTTTCCAATGTAAATTTCCACCTTTATATAGTGTAAAAAGACATCCTGAAGCCTGGGCAGTCATTAATTTGATTGTCCAGTATTTCCCTTATGAGATAATGCCTCACACAGCAAATGTGTACAGTGCGAGCTGAAAATGCATTTTCAGCACTAAAAAAACCAAACTTTTATAACAGCTAAACCAAACGTTTCCAATGTAAATTTCCACCTTTATATAGTGTAAAAAGACATCCTGAAGCCTGGGCAGTCATTAATTTGATTGTCCAATATTTCCCTTCTGAGATAATGCCTCTCATAGCAAATGTGTACAGCGCGAGCTGAAAATGCATTTACAGCACTAAAAAACCAAACTTTTATAACAGCTAAACCAAACGTTTCCAATGTACATTTCCACCTTTATAGAGTGTAGAAAGGCATCCTGAAGCCTGGAAAGTCATTAATTTGATTGTCCAGTATTTCCTTCATGAGATATTGCAACACTTAGAAAAAGTGTACAGCGCCAGCAGACAATGAATTTTCAGCACTAAAAAAACGAAACTTCATTAACAGCTAAACTAAACGTTTCCAATGTAAATTTCCACCCTTATATAGTGTAAAAAGACATCCTGAAGCCTGGGCAGTCATTAATTTGATTGTCCAATATTTCCCTTATGAGATAATGCCTCTCATAGCAAATGTGTACAGCGCGAGCTGAAAATGCATTTACAGCACTAAAAAACCAAACTTTTATAACAGCTAAACCAAACGTTTCCAATGTAAATTTCCACCTTTATATAGTGTAGAAAGGCATCCTGAAGCCTGGAAAGTCATTAATTTGATTGTCCAGTATTTCCTTCATGAGATATTGCAACACTTAGAAAAAGTGTACAGCGCCAGCAGACAATGAATTTTCAGCACTAAAAAAACGAAACTTCATTAACAGCTAAACCAAACGTTTCCAATGTAAATTTCCACATTTATAGAGTGTAAAAAGGCATCCTGAAGCCTGGGAAGTCATTAATTTGATTGTCCAGTATTTCCCTTATGAGATAATGCCTCACATAGCAAATGTGTACAGTGCGAGCTGAAAATGCATTTTCAGCACTAAAAAAACAAACTTTTATAACAGCTAAACCAAACGTTTCCAATGTAAATTTCCACCTTTATATAGTGTAAAAAGACATCCTGAAGCCTGGGCAGTCATTAATTTGATTGTCCAGTATTTCCCTTATGAGATAATGCCTCACACAGCAAATGTGTACAGTGCGAGCTGAAAATGCATTTTCAGCACTAAAAAAAACAAACTTTTATAAGAGCTAAACCAAACGTTTCCAATGTAAATTTCCACCTTTATATAGTGTAAAAAGACATCCTGAAGCCTGGGCAGTCATTAATTTGATTGTCCAATATTTCCCTTCTGAGATAATGCCTCTCATAGCAAATGTGTACAGCGCGAGCTGAAAATGCATTTACAGCACTAAAAAACCAAACTTTTATAACAGCTAAACCAAACGTTTCCAATGTACATTTCCACCTTTATATAGTGTAGAAAGGCATCCTGAAGCCTGGAAAGTCATTAATTTGATTGTCCAGTATTTCCTTCATGAGATATTGCAACACTTAGAAAAAGTGTACAGCGCCAGCAGACAATGAATTTTCAGCACTAAAAAAACGAAACTTCATTAACAGCTAAACTAAACGTTTCCAATGTAAATTTCCACCCTTATATAGTGTAAAAAGACATCCTGAAGCCTGGGCAGTCATTAATTTGATTGTCCAATATTTCCCTTATGAGATAATGCCTCTCATAGCAAATGTGTACAGCGCGAGCTGAAAATGCATTTACAGCACTAAAAAACCAAACTTTTATAACAGCTAAACCAAACGTTTCCAATGTAAATTTCCACCTTTATATAGTGTAGAAAGGCATCCTGAAGCCTGGAAAGTCATTGATTTGATTGTCCAGTATTTCCTTCATGAGATATTGCAACACTTAGAAAAAGTGTACAGCGCCAGCAGACAATGAATTTTCAGCACTAAAAAAACGAAACTTCATTAACAGCTAAACCAAACGTTTCCAATGTAAATTTCCACATTTATAGAGTGTAAAAAGGCATCCTGAAGCCTGGGAAGTCATTAATTTGATTGTCCAGTATTTCCCTTATGAGATAATGCCTCACATAGCAAATGTGTACAGTGCGAGCTGAAAATGCATTTTCAGCACTAAAAAACCAAACTTTTATAACAGCTAAACCAAACGTTTCCAATGTAAATTTCCACCTTTATATAGTGTAAAAAGACATCCTGAAACCTGGGCAGTCATTAATTTGATTGTCCAGTATTTCCCTTATGAGATAATGCCTCACACAGCAAATGTGTACAGTGCGAGCTGAAAATGCATTTTCAGCACTAAAAAAACCAAACTTTTATAACAGCTAAACCAAACGTTTCCAATGTAAATTTCCACCTTTATATAGTGTAAAAAGACATCCTGAAGCCTGGGCAGTCATTAATTTGATTGTCCAATATTTCCCTTCTGAGATAATGCCTCTCATAGCAAATGTGTACAGCGCGAGCTGAAAATGCATTTACAGCACTTAAAAAACCAAACTTTTATAACAGCTAAACCAAACGTTTCCAATGTACATTTCCACCTTTATATAGTGTGGAAGGCATCCTGAAGCCTGGAAAGTCATTAATTTGATTGTCCAGTATTTCCTTCATGAGATATTGCAACACTTAGAAAAAGTGTACAGCGCCAGCAGACAATGAATTTTCAGCACTAAAAAAACGAAACTTAATTAACAGCTAAACTAAACGTTTCCAATGTAAATTTCCACCCTTATATAGTGTAAAAAGACATCCTGAAGCCTGGGCAGTCATTAATTTGATTGTCCAATATTTCCCTTATGAGATAATGCCTCTCATAGCAAATGTGTACAGCGCGAGCTGAAAATGCATTTTCAGCACTAAAAAACCAAACTTTTATAACAGCTAAACCAAACGTTTCCAATGTAAATTTCCACCTTTATATAGTGTAGAAAGGCATCTTGAATCCTGGAAAGTCATTAATTTGATTGTCCAGTATTTCCTTCATGAGATATTGCAACACTTAGAAAAAGTGTACAGCGCCAGCAGACAATGAATTTTCAGCACTAAAAAAACGAAACTTCATTAACAGCTAAACCAAACGTTTCCAATGTAAATTTCCACATTTATAGAGTGTAAAAAGGCATCCTGAAGCCTGGGAAGTCATTAATTTGATTGTCCAGTATTTCCCTTATGAGATAATGCCTCACATAGCAAATGTGTACAGTGCGAGCTGAAAATGCATTTTCAGCACTAAAAAACCAAACTTTTATAACAGCTAAACCAAACGTTTCCAATGTAAATTTCCACCTTTATATAGTGTAAAAAGACATCCTGAAGCCTGGGCAGTCATTAATTTGATTGTCCAGTATTTCCCTTATGAGATAATGCCTCACATAGCAAATGTGTACAGTGCGAGCGAAAATGCATTTTCAGCACTAAAAAAACCAAACTTTTATAACAGCTAAACCAAACGTTTCCAATGTAAATTTCCACCTTTATATAGTGTAAAAAGACATCCTGAAGCCTGGGCAGTCATTAATTTGATTGTCCAATATTTCCCTTCTGAGATAATGCCTCTCATAGCAAATGTGTACAGCGCGAGCTGAAAATGCATTTACAGCACTAAAAAACCAAACTTTTATAACAGCTAAACCAAACGTTTCCAATGTACATTTCCACCTTTATATAGTGTAGAAAGGCATCCTGAAGCCTGGAAAGTCATTAATTTGATTGTCCAGTATTTCCTTCATGAGATATTGCAACACTTAGAAAAAGTGTACAGCGCCAGCAGACAATGAATTTTCAGCACTAAAAAAACGAAACTTCATTAACAGCTAAACCAAACGTTTCCAATGTAAATTTCCACCTTTATATAGTGTAAAAAGACATCCTGAAGCCTGGGCAGTCATTAATTTGATTGTCCAGTATTTCCCTTATGAGATAATGCCTCACATAGCAAATGTGTACAGTGCGAGCTGAAAATGCATTTTCAGCACTAAAAAAACCAAACTTTTATAACAGCTAAACCAAACGTTTCCAATGTAAATTTCCACCTTTATATAGTGTAAAAAGACATCCTGAAGCCTGGGCAGTCATTAATTTGATTGTCCAATATTTCCCTTCTGAGATAATGCCTCTCATAGCAAATGTGTACAGCGCGAGCTGAAAATGCATTTACAGCACTAAAAAACCAAACTTTTATAACAGCTAAACCAAACGTTTCCAATGTACATTTCCACCTTTATATAGTGTAGAAAGGCATCCTGAAGCCTGGAAAGTCATTAATTTGATTGTCCAGTATTTCCTTCATGAGATATTGCAACACTTAGAAAAAGTGTACAGCGCCAGCAGACAATGAATTTTCAGCACTAAAAAAACGAAACTTCATTAACAGCTAAACTAAACGTTTCCAATG